>NW_004191644.1:22532-32286 GCF_000330505.1 Entamoeba invadens IP1
GTTGCTTAGTATTTGAACATTTAATTAAATCATCGTCAGAATTCGAAGAAACAATAAGAAAATCTCAATTGATAATTACTTTTTCCAAATATGTACTCGACTCAATCTTCCCAAGCAAGTTGAAGTCTGAAGTTTTTACATATCCTATTCAAACAATTGAAGAAAGACAACAAGTTCATTGTCCACACTTGTTGAAAACACTTGTGACTTCCTTGTTGGGACGGAAGAGTCTATCAAATTAAAACAGTAATCATACCACCAGTTGTCTCTATCCCAAGTGTCAATGGCAACATCATCAAACAACAAGACTTCTTCTGTTGCCTTCCACTAGTTCTTGTCAAAAAATCAGCTTGCACAGCGATACCATAAGCAACAGCTTCGTCTGGGTTGATGATTTTGTTTTGTTAGTGATTTTTATATTTTAGTAATATATATAAAAAGTGGGGAGAAAGTCACACCATAATTCTTTTTGATTCTTTTTACTAAAAAGAACTTTCTTTTTTATTTATAAAATAAATTCAATAAATTCAGTGTTTTTGTTTGATTTTGAAATCTCCTTAATTCAAGTTTTACTATTTTTGATAAGTCTTTACCACCTTTATGAAGTACTATAATAGCGCATTTTTTCCTAACTAACAATTACAAATTTATATCAATACAAAATAACGATTGAACATTTTGTATATTGTATTAAAATTTATAATAATAATTAGTTATAGTTATAATACAACCCATAACAATTCTTATCATATGATTTGTTTTTTAAGTTATCAAATTTATATTATTTTGTATACTATTATGATTACTACAATTATTATTAAGTTACCACAATCCAAATAATATTTTTTTACTTTACATATTAAATTATAAACTTTATTATTGCTTTGAAAACATTCTAAACCAAACTCACCTTAAGAAAAATTCGTTTACTCCTTCAAATTCGATTTATCTTTTAATTTAAAATACTTATCTAGATAAATATTATGGGTTTTTATTTAACTATTTTATATTAAATATGTATTATAAAAATATAAAATATTTATATGATTAATAACTAATTATACATTATACTATTTCTGAATTGTTTTATACTTTTTAACAAAAAAACAAAAAACAGTAAACGAGGTCGAATTATGTTGGTAAAGTTCTCGATATTAAACTTCTTGGGAAATATCATTGTCCTCATACTCATCTTCGAACTCCGGTATGTTGTGTGCAACAACCGCTTTTCTCTTTCCAACAAATCGCTCTCTTTCAAATAACACCAGTTCTCCCAAGAAAGTCATCATCAATTTCGGTCTTTCTGGAAAGAACTTGACGCGCAAGCAAGTCTCTCCGCCCTTGACGCACTGAGTGTTGAAGAACCCACTCTTTCTAAACGCGTTGACAATGGTAACACCAGAAGTCGTTTTGTCACAAGACGAGTAGATCGATATTATTTGTTTGGACAAAGGACTTCTGGTGAATTTAACCAAATCAGCCTTTGTCAATCTCCCCTCATATAGATCCCTTATTATGTCTTTCTTTATACCTTTGGCACAGTTAAAGTCTTCCAAGTTCAGAGTACCCAAAACAACCCAAAGATTTTAAATCAATTGGCTCAAAATTTAAGTCTTCATCAACTTGAGGAAGTTGGATAAGTTTCTAAAGTTTAGTTTATTATAATTAATTTTTTATTTTTATTATTATACACAAAACAAACGTTTTGAACTCCAAAAACAGACAAGTCAAGTGGTTGAGTGATGTGTGAAGAATGTGGGAACAATTTCAAAACAGCCACGTGGTTGTCGGTGAACCATTTAGATGCTTCTTCACTGAAATGTGAACCAAGACCATCCATCACCATCACTGCTTACTCGTCCTTGTTCTTTGCTCTTCTTTTGTTTGACAAAATAAACGAAATTATAATCAAAACGTCTTTATAGATTTAACAATTCAATTTGTTTGTGTTTCAGTAATAATATTTTGGTTTTATAATTGGTTAGTTTATTTGGGAAAAAACAGGAAAATACTACAATTATCATAAAAAGTTGTTTATTTGGTGTTAAAAATATGTTGTTTCATTTTTCTTTTCAAAAATTTAAAAAATCATAAACGGTTAAAATGATTTATATCTTGAATATTTGTAACTGAACTATAGTAAACTTTTAAATGTATTAATTCATAACTGCATTGTTAAAGTTTTGCATATACAATTGTGATTAAAAATCGATAAATGGTGATAACAAATATGGTCTAAAAAGACCAAATATCGATTTACTTTATATTATTCTGTCTAATATAAACTAAGTGCTATATCAATAAAGTTGTAATTATATTATAGTATTTAATTCTCAAATTTTCATTTGATTTAAAAGTTGTGTATGCGAGATATGTATGTTCAAATACATATATTTTAAAAAAGATATTAGCTTTTTTTGGAGGATATCTCAGTTTTTTCGATTTGTTATTAACTATTAAATAGAATTTGTCTTGGATTAAACTTGAAACATAATAAAACTATTATATCAAATTATAATATATTAACAATATTAAAATACAATTTAAAAACATAGTTTTTTATAAAGTTTTTCAATTTTATTTAAAAAAAGTAAAATATTGCAATCAACATAAAGAAAAATTGTAAAACTTGAATCAACACGATTTCAAAATCAAACAAAAACACTGAATTTATTGAATTTATTTTATAAATAAAAAAGAAAGTTCTTTTTAGTAAAAAGAATTAAAAAGAATTATGGTGTGGCTTTTTCCCCACTCTTTAACTTTATTTTATGTTTTTTTTAAATTACGATTTAATTAAACTGGTTACATACTCCTTATGTTACAGTTAAAGAAAAAAGTGGGATACTGATTACAATGAAAATAATTAAAAACACTTTTTTGAAAAAATTAAAATACAGATGTTTGGGTTAGTATTATTTAAAAAATTATTTTTTAGTGTTTACCAATTATTTTTTGTTATCATTTTTTGAAAATTAAAAAAATAATAAATTATTATTCTATATTTATAATTATTTGACAATCATTTAAATGATTTTATTACCAGTTCTTTCAAATTATTGCGAATTCATAACTTATATGAGATATTGTCAGCCCCATACGTCTCAAAAAAACCTTCGTTTCTGACAATGAAAAAATAATGGTAATCATTAAAAAAATACTGATGTAGTGTTTTATAAAATCAAAAAGCAAATTGCAAATTATTGTAATTGATAAAATAATCTTTTGTTTATTGCTTATTTTTTTTATTTTATGGCAATTTTATTTTGGAAGAAAAAAATGTAATAACAAAATAAAAAATAACAATATATATGTTATTAAATTTAACAACAAAAAATAATTTCAAAAGCAAAAATGAGGCAGTCCAACATAATAATACATAATTTTCTATTGTGGCAAAATAGACTCGGTGGTATAAAAAACATTAATTAAAACATAAATAAAAATAATTGTTGTAATATTATTAATTATGAATGTTGGTTTCCAAAAAATACAATTATTGACAATGAACTAGTACTTCCTTAAACAAAAAATATAATAACATTAATTAAAATTGTTGTATAATCAATATAAAAATAAATTGTGTTACTTAACTATTAAATTATAATAAATTATATTGACATTTGTGCAATTTGTTTTCAAATAAAAAATATTAATTATAATCCTATTTTAATAGTTAATTACTATAGTTTGAGGTTTAAAAAAACCAAAATAAATAAAAATACCAAACTACTTTCATTTAAGGGATTCATGAGGATTGTTAATTTTCTGAAGATGGTAAATATCTTAAATATAATTTCTTTCAATTTAGATTTTTTTGCCAAAGATCAAAAAAAATATTTTGAAACACATGATTTTATTTAAAAATGTTATTTGTGGATTTTTTGAAAGATGATTCTTGGTGTTATTTTTAACAAAAATAATAAAATTTCTATTTTTTGATTTACCACTTGACTAACCTTGGTTTATATGAAAACATTTGACAGACATTTACATTATCGAAAAAGTCAATTTTTTAATCAAAATCACAAAACAAATTAATCTAACAATTTTATCTTTTTCACAAAAAATACAATTTATTATAAATCAATTCATGATATTTCAAACAATAAAAATTGATAGCAAATAACGTATTAATAACGTATACTCTATGCGATGACAATTAATGCATTCGCGCAAAATTAAAACGAGAGGTTTTGGATATCGATAAAACAACGATTGATAAATAAACAAATTTTTAAAATAAAAATATTTTTGTTTTAAACGGTTTTATTTATTTTTCAAAACATATACACACAAGAAATATATGTTTATATTATTTTTTATAATACAATATTAATTTCAATAAATGTATCTTGAATTCAATAATCAATTTTATATATTATTTGGCGTTTTTGTTGTGTTTTGACGATTTTTGATATAATCAATTATTAAAACTCACTTAATAATAATTCTTTGATAATTTTATTTATAGAATTTTAAATCAGAAGTGGCAGTGCTATAAATATCTCTGAGGATGGTAAGTCGTGTAACAAACAGACATTATCAACACAGACTTAAACATCTAAGAAGTAAAATGACGTATTCCCATATTCAAAAAATGGTAATTTACTCAATATACATTTCAGACAGATGTAAAAATATAAACTTTCTATTTCTGTCATCCTCAGAAAATAATTGCCATCCTCAGAACTGTAAATCTGTTTAAAACACAAGTTAATATCAAAATGAAACATTCTTTTTAAAATATACAAATTATGATTGACTTTGTTATTACAATAAATTTGAATAATTGCATAAATTACAAAATTATTAATAAATTTGTTATTTTAAAATCACATTTTTAGAAAATCAATATTTTCTACTTTTTAAATTTTTATTTTGATAAAAAAACAATTATCAATTTAAACGTAAATTTCAATTATTATGTTATTATAACGGATTCGAAAATAATTTCAATAAGTATATAATCATAATATGAACAAGTTCAATACACACTATGTTATTTCCCGTCTCAAGTTCGCGAGATATAATTATTGTTTTTGTTTACTGATTATTGTGGCGATTTTTTAATTGTTTTTAATTATAGGGGTGTGATAAAATGGTTACTACCCAAAAAATGGTTACTGTCAGTGTAGAACTTCTTTTTTGTAAAAATGAAAAACATTTTATTTAGCATTTTCAACAAATAGTCTAAAATTTTTAATATTATTTTTTGTTGTTTTTAATGCACTTTTGGGAAAGTTTATTTTAGTCAGATGAAAATATGTCAAGAATTTTTAAAACAGCCAATTAAATTAAGAATTACACTTGAAAAACAATTCGTTTTTTTATATTGGGATTTTTTATTTTTATTTAATAATTGTTATAAAAATGTTTTTGTGTGAACTGAAATTGTATTTTATACAGATCATTATAATAGTAATCATCAATCTTTCATTTTTGAATAAAATTTGTATTTTTGAGTAATTTTTAAGTCTGAATTTTTTCGATATTTATAAAAAACTCGATGATATATACAATTTATACAATACAACATATTACAAACATGTATATTACATCTATTGACGATCATTATTTGTTTACTTTTATAAACGAAATACATGTAGATACCTTTGTATCTAAATCAATGTATTTTTATGATCCTATATTTTACTACATATAAAAAATAAAAATAGTTATATAATAAACATATGCATTATTCAACTTACATATAAACATCAAGAAATGATTGAGATTCAAAATTTGATTGATAAGAACCACTTGATTCAAAAATGTATACAAAATAAACCAAGTTGATTATTTTTATTAAAGACTTCTATAAATAAAACCAGTTTACTACTATTATATAATATTGTTATTATTATATAGTATATCGAAAAATAACATTTAAATTAAATTAAAACTATAAACAATTATTATATAATTTAAAATATTATAATAAAACTAATCAATTTATTGTTTTATTTATTATAGAGTTTTAGTTAAAAGTTCAAAAAATCAAACTATATTTTATTAATAAATAACTAAATTAAACCAATAAACAAATTAAAACTTATAAACCTAAAACACGAGTTATTCATATAAAACCCCAAAAGTGGTGTTAAAATAATGTGGCAACTCGGCAGCCACTTAAATTAAATGACACAAAATAACAACTTAAACATACAAGTTTGTATTTCCATTAATTCAAAAATATTATATATAATATGTATTAACAAGTAGTGATAATAACAAGAACAAGTCCCCAATAATAAAAAAGTCAGAAAGGTATCTCCCTTTGATAAGTCGATACCAAAGGGCGCATAAACTGAACACGACATAGGCACAAACGTTTTCAATTTGGGCAGGAGTTTTATAATTTGACTTAATTATTAACTATGGTTTATTACCTTATAAAATTAATAATATAAATATAATTAATTGTTAATTCAATAATGGTTTGATATTTTACACACACTCCATCTATTTTTACTTATTCAAATCAAAAAAATTTATTCACTAAACCCAAAAGTCCACTTTTTCATTATCAATTTCTATTTTAATTTTGTTAAATAAAATGTTTTTCATTTTTACAAAAAAGAAGTTCTACACTGACAGTAACCATTTTTTTGGGTAGTAACCATTTTATCACACCCCTATATAAACATTTATGACAAATTATTACCATTGTTTAAAATTGAAACTTTGACTCGAAATATTAAGTGTAAATTATAACTTGAGTTATGAGAGTGGGCCTTATGGGAAACTGAACCTTATGGATTTGATTTTTGTATCCTCAGAAAAATATTTTTTAATAAGGATAGCTTTGATTCTGAGGATACACCTTATCCTCAAGAAACCCTTTAATATACTTCAGAAAGATACAACGGGACACAAAAAGTAGATATGCCGCAACTGTCGAAACTTGTTGAACCCGGCGAGTTGCGGCGTCGTGAATCCATCTCCAGAAGATACAAAGAGGAGACGCCTAAAAAACTAGGAACATCAATAATGTCCCGATCGATTGTTCGTTCCAGTGTTAGGTTTGAAGGGTGAAACCTGTTTTTTTCGTCTGTCCGGCCCTTCAAAAAGGACAAATTTTGTTAAAGTTGGTACATTAATTTAAGTTGTGGTGACGTGGCATTTTTACAAAATGACACTTTTGGAGTCAATGCGTTGCAAAGTTTGAAAAGAAAATAAAAAATGACAAAAAGGTCAGTTAAGTTGGAAGACAACAACACTTTTTGGTGTGAAATGTTTGTAATTAGTCAACTCATTTTGTTTGGCGGTGTAAGTGGATGGATTGCAATAACTACTATTTAAACTTTTTTTGTATACATATATATCATTACTACCACCAAATGCAAAGAGATATTGATTGTCTTGAGAATAGATATAAAATTCAAAATTATTGGAATTGCCACTCTTACCAAACTTTTTTGGATTCAAAGTGCCATTTCTCACAAGTGAAAAGATGTAAGAACTGCCATTGTTGATCCATTTGTCAACAGCATTAATATTTCCGGTGTACACACCACCAAATTTGTTGTGATTTGTGTCTTCAACCAAAAAGCACAAGTTGCTTTTGTTGATGACTTTTGTATCAAATGAGGAATTGTTTTTTGACCAGTCGTCGTTGTAAGAGTCAAAAGCAACACTCGCAATCTTTTTTCCTGTCAACTTCTCAAGACCAGCTTCTTCTTCGAATGTGATGTGCTCGCGTTTCATTCTCTCGGCTTCTTCATCATGTTGTTTCTTCGCATAGATGAATTTCTCTGATTTCGTAATTTGATCAATTTTAGTATTTTTTGCTTGTTTGATTCTTTTGATTTCATCTTCAGTGGTTTTATCTCCATTTCCCACTTTTCCTCAAGAAGTGCAATTCTGATGTTGTATATCTTATACAACTTGTCGTTGTCACTCTGTATTGAATACATTGCCATCTCTTTTTTGATTTTGTTTGATGTGTTATCCAAATCGGTGACGATTGTGTTGAGTGAAGTTGTTATGTTCTTCTTTCTATCAAATACCTCATCAAGTCTGTCGAAGTGTCCCTCTGCATTTTCAATGCGTTGTGCAATGTCAAGTGACTTGTTGTCAACAAAGTTGTATTCGTTTTTAGTTCTGTTGAGGTCTGACACCGCCTTTGCTGCGTTTGTGCAGAGTGCTGAGAGTGCTGTTAAATCAGTTTCCATTGTATGTTAATTAAGTTTATTCCAGGGTCTATCACGGAACAGGGAAAAATTTGGAACTTGTCCCAAAAATGCATTTAAAAAATGAAAAGGAGTATTTTCTATTTGTTTTTATGCCAAAAATAAAGTAGTTTTTAGTAAAATTCATACTTATGTTTGTTTTTGCGATCTCCAAAACCTTTTCTTTACAGATGGTTACTTTTTGCCGCGGTCGTTTTTCTACTTAAAACGACAGTTAACAATTAAACTATAAAATATTAAAATGTATACTATCTAAATAAATAGTTTAATAATATAATATTTATATTATACAAAATAAAACTATTAATTATAATTAATAATATTATATATTATTAAAAATTGTTTAATAACAATAAAATAATAATTTAACTTATTAAGATATAATTCGTTATTAACTATACTTTTCTTAAAATATAGTTTAATGAAACTACTCAAAAATTATTGCTTTTTGGAATTAATTTTTCAAACATCAAACAGTCGTTTATATTATTTTGTTGATAATCAAGAGTTTTATATACCGTAGGCTAAGCAAAAGATATATAACACAATTTTAAATTGTTTAATTCATTCTTTTGTTTTAAAGAAAACAATTCGACAAACAAAAACGTAATTTGCATAAATTAATAAATGTAACGAGTCCGTACATCCGTAACGCATAACAAAGTAGAAGCCTTGGTTAGTCAATAATTGTATTTTTTTGCAGTATTTTTTCAATATATTTTTCATTATTACATATTAGAGTCATTATATATTATACTATGTTTCAAAATTTTATTTTTTATTAAAAACAGTTTTGAATGAAACAGTTATAACTGTTCGGCGACTTTTGATATTACTGATAAATCAGCGACTTTTTGAGTCCTATCAAAAGTCGCCGACTTATTTTATAACTAAATAACTAATAATTTTATAAAATTATACCATATTAATTATAGTCTCAAAAATGTGTAAAAACACAATAGTTGTTATAATTTGTTATATTATAATCATAAAAATATAATTTAAAAAATGATTTGAAAAAATATAATTGTGACAGAATTATTTCACTTATTTTAAAATAAAAATTATATTAAATTTATATGGTTTATTGTTTTTCAATTCATTTCATATGATAAATGGTATTTTAAATAGTTATTTAAATGAAACATTTTGATCAGCAACTATTAAAATAACTTATAAGTTGTCGATTAAAAAAACAATAAAATCGCAAAACAACAAAAAAGAATAATATATAAATAATTTAAAAATAATTTATCAAATTTATTCATTTTCAACAAAAAAATCAAAAACAATAATTGTAATTCAATAACAACAATACTAAATATATATATACACAAAGCAATTTCATCAAGAAATTAGACAATTAAGAAACAAAAAGCAATTCTATCAACAACAATGCTAATACATCAACAACAATGCTATTAAATGTATAATAAAACTCTATATTGTTTTATTAATTTTAATAAATTAAACAAATTTTTTAACATTAAACAAACTTAAATACTATTTTTCATCATTTATACATATATTATGTTTTTTTATATTTATATTTTTAGTTT
>NW_004191644.1:32386-34848 GCF_000330505.1 Entamoeba invadens IP1
TTCATTCCAATATAATTTTCTTTGTTTAAAAATTTGATTTTTTTTGCTTTCGCTGAAAAACAGTCATATGATCCAAGAAAGTCAACGTCTAAATGTCCAATTGAAAAAGCGGTGTTTATTATATTTTTTGATTTTTTGTGCATCCGATTTCAGGCGATTTATACATTAAATACATTTTGGTTTTATTTTTATTAACAGAGTTTATATTATCATGACACCACCACATTATAAATTCTGTTACATTTACAATATCGTCGCACTTATTAATATGTGGTATGTTTATTTCAAGCATGTACATTTTCATTTTCATTATCAATTGTTTTTTTTACATTAAAGTCATTCCAAATAAGTGTGCAACTTTATTTTTTCTTTGTTTTTTACTCACAACAAAGGTGAAACTCTATTTTTCAACAATAACAAAAACAATAACAAAAAGTGGAATTATGTTATCAATCAACATAAAATATAACTCGATATTCAAATGATAAGTTCAACTGCTTGTTATAATAAAAAACATTAAAATTCCAGAATTCTAATTGTCATACAGAACGAATAAAACGGCGTTGTATATCGATTGTGGATGGCGCAGATGTTAAACATCTCGTGTATAAAAAAAAGAAAATAATGAGACAAGCCAATTCGTGTGATTCAAAGACTCTTTCACTGCAAAATTTTGATAAACACGACACGGTTGAATGGTGCAACCCAAAATAAATTGAAAAAAATTGTGCAACTTTAGTTATAGTTTAGTTATAGTATTTTAATTAGAGTAATAGTTTCAAAGAAATTTGTTTGTGTTTTCTTGTTTTGTTTCTAAAAAACATATAATTGTTATATTATAATTATACTATAAACAAAGTTGCACTGACACGTCAAAGTTGCACGGTTTTAAGAATGACTTTACATCATGATTTTTTTTAAAAATATAATAAAAAAATTTAATGCAATGTAAAAAATATTTCTTTATTACATATTATTTAACTGTTATGAATCGCTCTAGATCTTATTCATGATTTAAGCGCAAAAATTCTTAATAAAAAACTGTTAATTTTGTTGTTTTGAATACTATATAATGCTATTTAAACGAGAATCATTAATATAGTTTGATCAATGATTGTTTTAATTTTAGTCCGTTCACAACATAGAGGCATTTTTATAATAAAATAGTCATAATGGTATTATATATGTTGAGCCTTTTTTCAATGCTCCGTCTCACCCAGTTTCCACTAACTTTGGGTGAATTTTCGGCATTTCCTGATTTGGGGAACCATACCAAATATCTTTACATTTACTATATTTTTAATTTGAATATAATTCAAAAAAAAATAAATTTATTTTTAGAGATGGTGGTCAATGAAAATTTTTTATTAACACTTAAAATAACGCCCTTATTTTTGTTTTGGCTTGTTTTTACTGGGATATTAATTAAATTTTTGATGATTTTCCTTTTTTAGCTTGTGTATCGTTTATACACATAAAATAATCTCTAAAAAAACCGAAATTTATTTAATAAACTCGATATTTCCCGGATTATTAGACCACTTGAATTTTGTTCAATGTTATTTAAAGTGTTAATAAAAACATTTTTGAAACAAATAAAACGAAAATGTTGAAAAAAATTATAATTAAGGTTGACGTAAATTTATTTTACCATGAAATCTTTCATTTTGGTAAAAATAATAAATTTTACCACTGTGGATCTTTTAGATCCAGTAGTTTTTTCTGAAATTTTTTTCAAGACATACATTTTTTGTTTATTATGAAGTCAATAAACTAAAAATAAAATCAATATTTTTTTTGTCTTTTATTGTTTTTTGAAAAGCAAAAAAAGAATGTAATGTATCATTTTTCATTTTGTAACAAACAACAATAAATATAAAAAATTCATGTTAAATTAATATAATCAATTAGACAAAAAAAGAAATAAATTAAAAACCAATTCATTCAATTTTTAAATTTGTATAATCATATGTTAAACTCATTTTTAATAACTTGAAGTTTTTGTTTTATATTATTTTTTGTATATGTAAATCTCGTTGTTTTCAACCTTTTATTTTTTGTTGTGTAATTTGCAACTAATAGATTATTAAGAGTCTGTAAAATTTAAATATCTTCATGATATTGATAAAATTTAATTTATAACTCAGTTTTATATTGTAATATTTTTTTTGTTTAATGTGTATTTATATAATTAACAAATTATTTATTGTTTAAAAAAGACACTGTTTAATAAAACAATATCAGAGCACATAATATCACATTTTACATTAGTCACAATTATTACAACATTATGTTTGTTAATAATAATTAACATGTTTTTAAATTATTAAAAAAAATTGTTGTGATATAACTTGTACAAAATACAAATATATCAGACAACAACACATATTACAAATGAATTCCACAATATATCATTAATATATTGGTTATTTTTTTCGTATACATTATCACACCTTGTATAG
>NW_004191643.1:0-1532 GCF_000330505.1 Entamoeba invadens IP1
CTGTTATAGTTGAAAACACAAAAATTGTGTATTTTTATTTTTGTCTTTTATGTTTGACTTGGTTAACAACAGATGAAAAGAAAAGACACAAATGTTACAATTCTTGTAAAACGTTCCCAAGTGTTAATGATACAAACGCTAAAATGATGATTGAAAAACTTAACAATAGAATACAATTTCAGTTTAATAACACAGACTATAATCCTTATAAAATAAAGGAAAAATATGATTCAAAAATCATGGTTTTCATTAACAAAAAGAAAGCAAAAGAAATAAAAAGAAAAGAAGTTTTAGAAAGGACTGAAATAACAGGTAAAGTTAGTTTGGATGATGGGAGGTATTTGTTTGAAAACAGAGCAGAGTATAATCATATCGTTCCACTTTTTGTTGACGATAATCAAATTCATACCAACTCAACACAACCAATGATTGTTGATGATCACTCATCATGTTTAACAGAAGTCCAACCATCTCAGAGACAATCAATAGTTGACACTGTACCAATAGTCAATTTCCATTGTGCCGATTCACACAACGAATCTTTGTTGACATCAAATTTTCCTGAAGTTTCTAGCGCAAAAACTAGTCTTGACAATAGTTATAGGCAACAAGTTGTTTTATCCAACTTATCTAGTGAATGTTACAATGAACACGACAGTGAAGAGGTGCAAACAAACGTTTCTATAGCGAATAAAACAATTGATGAAGAAAAATGTTTAATATTTGAAAGGGACAACGAAGAATTGTGTGAATGTCGTGATACGTTTCACTACTGTCTTGACATTAATATGGTTATAGATTGTCTATCAAAATGGGTGATAAAAGGAAGGAATTTTAACAGTAAACTTTTACATGTGTTAATGGAATTTATATTTAACAACGATGACAATTGGATTGAATCAAACGAACATTTGTTTAAAACTGTATTAAACAAAAGAACTCAAATATGTTCTCATTTTATTAATAAACTGACAGTTATAAACCATCTAACAAAAGATGGGACAAAAGTGGTGAAACCATCACTTGATATAATGTTTGGAGAATTGTTGAAAAACCAATGCCACACATTAGAAAAATATGCGACAAGCCAGCGGACTGCTTTGCGACAAAATGTGGACGACTGTGGTAGACACTATGATTTCTTACATGCAGATTTACACAACCGTGACTTTTGGGGTTCAACTTTTGATTCGAAAAAAATGAAAAGAACAGAATGTTATGGTATTTATGTAAGAATAGTGACAGGTGATGAATGGTTTGAGTGTCCTCTCCTTTTTGAAAAGGTTGATGCTGTTACATCAAAGGCAGAAGATGTTTCAAATTGGGTTTATTCAAAAATCGTACGACACGCAAAAAGTAACACAAAAAGTTGGACCGCATCAACTCAAGATGGCGCAGCCGTTTTAAGTGGTATAAACAATGGTGCAGTTGTCAAACTCTGCAAAAAAATATCAGAGAATGACAAAAAGGATGAAGTTGGGATAAAGTCCATTTTTATGACCACTTGGTGCTATGCCTATAGATCACTTCCA
>NW_004191642.1:0-1090 GCF_000330505.1 Entamoeba invadens IP1
GTAATTCGATTTTTTGAGCTTAGACTAGTTTGATTTTATAGGTTTTTTACTATTTTATTTAAATTTTTATAAAACATTATATTTTTGAATGGTTTTGTTATTCTTGAACATCATTTCCCAAAAACGCATTTTGTATACCTTTTAAATGTTAACAGAACAGGAAAAACTTATTTAAAAGAAAACACCTAAAATAAGAATTTGACCAATGTGTACCTTGATGGGTTAATTGAAAGTGACAAGTTGTTAGACGGCATTTACAAAGACTTGTGTTCTTTACACAACCAGGAGTTTACCAAAATTTACACGGTGAATGCCGAATCCCAAAAATGCTTCAGTCTTATTTTATAGAATGTTTTTTCTTTTAAAAATACGTTTTTGGGGAAAATTAACACCAGCTTCCTGTTTTATAAAACAAAAACAAGGCAAAAAAATTTACACCTGGTTGTTTTTCTTTAGGATCAAAAAAATGAATGAAGAAGTACCAACAGATGATATTCTGAATAAAAGCAGTAATTATTTTTGTTCATTAATTGAAATTGAATCTTCAATAATTCATAAATCAAAAGATAAAAAAGACTTAGAAAATGTTGAAGAGTTGGATTAAGATACATGTGATTTTTTAACAACAAAAAATAAAAAAATAAAAACACCAAAAGAAAAAATTTTTTAAAAAAATATTTAATTTTAGCAGAAGAAACTCCAAAATAACGAATAAATGTTAATAACACCACGTGAAAAATATCAAAGAGCTCAGATTGAACAAGAAATAAAGAAACCAATAAACATGAAATATAAAATTATAAAAAACGAAAAAATAAAAAGAAAGTACAAGAAAAGACATTCTTTAAGCAGTTTATTGAATAGAATTAACAAAAATTAAAAACATTTGGATTTATTAATTATTATTTTTTTGTAATATTTCAAATTGAAAATCTATTTTTTCTTTACTATCTAACATAAATGTTTTCATGTAAAGTTAGTAAATTTATATTTATATAGTAAACGTAATGATGTATGTTTATAATCAATTGATTGGAGATTTCCCTTTTTATCTTTTTTCATTAAATCCACAATTCAAATAAGCATGTAT
>NW_004191641.1:0-1446 GCF_000330505.1 Entamoeba invadens IP1
CGTTGAATTTGTGTTTATGTTACATTATTATATTATCATTATTTTAAAAAAACAAATTGTCAATATTGAATATTATAAACATTTTCTTTTATATTTAAAATTCAAAACGTGTTTTATTCAGGTAATTTATTCAAATGTGTATTTTGAGTACATGTCAAATAACAATATACTTTATTTTATCAGTAGTACATCATTTTGTAGAATATTTAATCGAAACACTTCAAAAATCCTAATTATTTTTTTACATAAAAAACAAGTAATGTCTTATGATGAAAACACAACAAATCAAACAATTAAATGTTCATATTTATGTTATAATAATTATTCAAAATAAAGATGGTTGTGATACATTACAATTACACAGAAATTAACAATTTTAAAAACTTAAATATTAAATGGTATAACAAATTGTTTTTTGTCTTTTTGTTTTTTGTGTGTTTCTTTTCTGAATAAATAATCATTTATTACTATAATTTACTTAAGTATTTTTTGTTTGACACAAACGACAAATTATTACCATTAATTTAATTTACTATGTTTTAAAACTATTAAAAAACGTGGAGATTTGTTATGACTTTTCAAAACTACATGAAACTATACTTTCTATTCCTCATTATTTAAATAGTTTTATTTTTTACCATCATTTTAGAATGTGTATAGTTTGGACGATTTTGTGGCTAGCCATTTTTTTATCACTACTGGCTGACAAATCCTAATTAATTTATTCAACAAATTAAAAATAATAGTTCCAAACACAAATTCTGGCTGAAGTTATTTAAAAATTAAGACGGGCTAGCCACCAGTTGAATCCGGTTTGCAGCCCTGCTCAAAACTTTTAATAGTGAATTATATATTAATCTATAATTTATTAAAGTTGTTTACAAAGAAGGATTTTGAAATATTTGAACAACGAAAAAAAATGAATATCAAAATGTGTAAGCTTTCTGGTTATCACATCATGATAGTCTCGAAATATTTCGAGACTATCAAAGACTTAATTAACTTGGAGTTGGTATGCAAGAAGTTTAGCAACAACATGAAAAAGTTTCACTTCAATCCGTTTCCGTTGAATTCCAAAACACTTAGATGCTTCCCAAACATCGAGACACTTCACTTGTGGAGTAAAAAAGATGAGAATTTCGGCAATGGATTTATGATCAACACAGAATACTATGAAGATTATGAATATGAAAATAGTGAAAATAAAACTGTGTTGAAAAAAGAATTTTATCGAATCATCGTGTGGTTCAATGTTGACTTTGAAACTGTTGATATAAACAAAAGTCGAAACATCGAGTTTAAAAATGTCACTTACACTGAAAATGATAGAAAGAAATATGGTTATAAGATACCATTGTGCGTAACATTTATTGGTAATAATTGTTTTGATGAATGCATTAGTTTAACTAGTGTAACAATACCATCAAGCGTGACATCAATTGGTGA
>NW_004191640.1:0-2075 GCF_000330505.1 Entamoeba invadens IP1
ATGAAAAATGCATTAAAACTTTGGGTGTGAAACTTTTCCAAAGAAAAGTGGCAAATTGTTTCCTTCGACAATAGCAAAGTAATAAGGCTTGTTGATGATGACATCTCTTGGTGGTGCCATTGGTCTCATGCAGCATCTGTTCATTGCAATTCCAGTGGCGGCAGCTGCGACCGTTCCAACCTCATCAACTTTTACAACGGCTTTGTGGATTGCTGCCGAGACATACGTTTTTGTGTCGGACATTTTCGAAAAATCAGCAGCACAGCCGAATGGGTCTGTGAGTCCGAGTTTCATCAATTGATCGTTCATTTCAAATGAAGACTCGACACTGAATTTTGGGATTGTCACATTTCTCTTTTCTGGGAACGATTGAATGGTATCCACAACGATGTCTTTAAGTTGTTCAAGGCCCTTTTTCGCCTCAAACTCCTTCATGTTTGTTGGCATAACAAACACCAATTTGTGTTCAAAGCCCTTGTAACAGACGGACACTGTTGTGTAGTCATCCTCAAAACTTGCCGACGAGTCAACATTGACTTTCATCGCAGTCACTTCCCCGGCACCTTCAAACTCCATTTTATTGGGCAATATGTGGAACGGTTTGTCCCACTCTCCCTTGAAGTAAATCGCGTTGATAATGACTGAGACGGTGTCTGGTGAAATGACACCTGGTTGGATAAAGTCTTTTATGACGTCCTTTGTTGCTGTTTGGACAAAGGTGTTAATTTCCTGTCTCACAGCCTCGCAATTCTTTTTAAAGTCACCGTTCTTCATTTGGCACTCCATCTTTGCCACTGCTGCTAAAAATTGGTCTTTAAATTTGAGGTCCATTCCCGCCCAAATCGCGTTGACTATTTCAACACAGGTTTGTTGATTTGGCTCTTTGTGAACAATTTGTCCCATCGTGTTCAAAAATTTCTCCTCCGGGATTGAGGAATACCCAAAAACACTTTCAAGTTGTTTCTTGGTGTTGGCGTCAGAGCCAAGGTACAACATAGCAAAGCAAATGAACATGGAATGTGTAGAGTAAACTACGTCTTCCTTCTGTGCGGATGTGGTGTACCATTCCGCGCAGAGCTTGTAAAGAATTTTTTGGAGTGGGGTGATGACTTGCCAGTCGAGAGACATGTTATATGTTTTTTGTCTGTTTTTATCCGCTTAAATATCGTGTCGTTCTACCATTAAGAATCTCAATTATGAGCGGTTGAGGTTTTGAATAATTGTTCTATCACAATTTTTCCTTGTAAAAAACAAAATTAAAAATGAAACTATTGTTTTTTATTATTTTATATTTTTGATTTTATTAAATTAATTTCAAAATATTAACTTTGTGATAAAATGAGATTTGAATAAATTTAGTTTGGTTTGTTTTATTCAATGGAATTATTTTATTAATTTTAATTGAAAAGGAAATTATGTTAAATACTTTAGTTTTAAATTGTTAAGATAATCTCCTTATATTTTTGTTTAGTGTGAAAAAACGCATCCAAATCGGGTTTATTTTTTTCGGCAATTTTTCAATTTAACCATATATAAATAATAATTAAACCATGTTTCATAGTTTATAATAACATAATTGCAATGAATTATTTCATTATAACCGACATTTTAAATTGTGTTTATAGTTTCAATTTTTAGTTCATTCCAAACTTCAATGTATCTTTATAATATTAATAATAAATTGTAGTTTCAATTTGATTAAATAGTTTAATTTGAAATACTTAATTTCTAATATTTGTAATTATTATTTTATTATTTTTATACAATAAAATGTATTAATACATATAGTTAAATAGTAATAAATATATAATACAGCATTTTTTATAATTTAAAAATAAATTGAATTATATGTTTAAACTGATATGTCTTTAATTTGTATTAATATTTTTGAATAAAGTGGAATTGAATATAAATCAACAATTACGATTTCTTTAATTACATTTGTAGTTGTTTAATAAATGAATGTGATTAAACACTAAAACCTCCCAAGAGAGGGAAGTGTAATAATATTGTTCACTCAGGAGCGGGCATTTTAGCCAATCTAACCTTAATTACCACTCTATATAGAATTATAG
>NW_004191639.1:0-2778 GCF_000330505.1 Entamoeba invadens IP1
CTATTTAAATAGTGTGTTTGGTTTTTCGTTTTGCTTTAAATTATTCAATTTTTTATATAAACTTAATTATAAAAGAACATTTAATTAGTTCAGGTTATAGTTTAAAATTATATTTTAATTGAACTATGAGTTTTACCATTTAACCCAAACTTGTTTTTTAAGTTAAACTTGTCGTAGTGTTTGTCGTAATTAAACCGTTGTTATTTACAATATATTTCGTTTTTTATATCATTCAGAAATACAAAATTTTTATTATGCCATCATTAAAAATATATTTTCAAAAATATGTGTTTGATTTATTTTTATTTATATGTTTTAATAAAAACGTATTAATATAATTGGATGAAAAACAGTTTCACATCTTGTTATGTTTAGTAACAATTAATATGTGGTGTTCTTTAATACAATAAATTATATTGTATTAAAAAAGGTTTTTAATACAATATAATTTAAACACTTCAAACCAATTTGAGTCACAAATCATTGTCATAATTATTATAATTAAGATGGTTAATTACCACAAAACTAAATTAATTAGTTGTGATCAATTTTTATCAACATAATGTTGTTTTAAGTGTTGTTATTTTTAAATATTATGAGAATTATAGGTTTTAAACATAATAATCCATTTTTAAAAAAGTTTATATTATTAATTCGTATTGCTGTTTTTTAATTTTAATTATCACCAAGATATAATAAACAAATCATTTTTTCAGACTGATATTATTAGTACTTTTTATTATATATCAATTAAATAAAATATACTATTATATTAATTAAATTGAACTATTAATTAAATAAATATTTAATTATATTTTAATTAAATCACATTCATATAATAAATGGAGTTATATTGTTTCAAGTATAGTACATATACTATAAAAATATTAAATAATTTAAATCAATACAATTAGAGAGTTAATAGTCTAATGAAACGATCACGGTGAATATGATGACAAAGTACACAATGAAAAAGCCTACGACGAACACGACGATGATTGTTGAGATAATAAAGAACACGAGAGACAGAACAGCAAACGACCTTGCTTGAGCGTCCGTTGATTTTCGATATCTGCAATACCCCATTATCCACAAACAGCAGAGTAAAAATCCAAGTGCAAAGAACATAGCAGAAGTCATTGAGTCGTTTTGATTAGTCGTATTCACCTTTTGTTGTGGTTGATACGATGGAACAAATATTTCAGGTTGAGGTATGTGTTGTCCTTGGTGAACGGGGACTTGTTGGTATTGTTGTGGAGGAGTCTGCATCATCGGTTGAGTATATTGGACGTATTGTGGGGGTGGGACATTGTACTGTGGTGTGACGTAAGCAAGTGGTTGTTGGTAAGTCATGTCTTCTTTTTTGTGTGTTTTAAAGTTCTTTTTGGTCAAATTCAATTATTGAATTCAAACAAACTATGTGACTTTTAATAATTAAAAAATAGTTTTGTTTTATAATATTTTGATTTTTTATTTTTGTATAAATATTATTCACAATTATCAATTGTAGATGAGTAACCTAACATTCAATAGGTTTTTATATTTAATAATATACCATATTTCTACTATTGTTTTACATTTTGTTATTAATTATAAATTAAAAAAAGAAACTATATTTTTATGATTAAATTATATTAATTTTAATTATTGAAACCAATTATGAATGACAACTTTCTGACAAATATACATCAAGAAAGTCACATTCTTTTACAACAATCAATTTTAGCTTTTTTATAACAACTATAGTCATGACATTTATAAACAATTTAGTTATTTAAAATAATTACATGTATTTTAATAAAAACTATTTTTGAGTTTACTTATTATTGAAATGTTTTGTAAAATAAAATTTAAGGCCTCTGCGGGAGTCGAACCCACGACCTTTTCCTTACTAGGGAAACGCACTGCCAACTATGCTAAGAGGCCATATAATTATTTTTTAAAAAGTTTCTTATTCACCATGAATTTAAAACGAACTTTAGTTTTCAAGATAATATTAAGATTCAAAGTCAAATCGAATAAAAATATGAAACTCAAAAGCTAAATGACAGAGATCCGTCCACTCAATGGCTATGAAATTCCTGTTTATTATGTGTGTCTGACTTTGAGTGACACGTTTAACAAATTTGATTACACACAATTTAGAACTGACGTGGTGAAAGAGATAATCAAATACACTCCTTTTCATCTCACTATAAAAACAAAAGACGGGCATTTTTATTGGTATAAATTAGACGACAAATGGCTTATAGATAATGTCGATATTTATATTACAAAAGTTCCATTTGAAGAAACAAAAGAAATTGAAGCGGCTGACTACAATTTGCCACAAAAAGGTGTTCCACTGTTTCACGTTGAATACTCAGAAAATGGCGCAACAAGTCGTTTAAAGTTGTATGCAAACCACTCACTATGTGACGGGCGCACCATTGCTAATTTATATCAAGTCCTCAAGAACGCAATTCCAAACGAATTTCATAAAGCCCTTCACGACGACGAACTTCCTCCATTTGACTATAAAAGTCTGTACACCATCAATGAAGATGTTTTACACCAAAATCCCGTCTCTTGGGATATCCCACACGTTCCAGTTGTTCCTCCAATAACAAAGAAGTGTGACTACATCAACATCTTTGGCACTTTCGACTGTCAAAAAGTGCTTTCATTCTGTCGAAGATACAAAATTGGAGTTCAGGCGATAATAATGGCGTCACAAGAAAGAGCTACACGACGTTTTATGAACATAAACAATGAAGTGCCTATCAGCGTGTACGCACC
>NW_004191639.1:2878-4361 GCF_000330505.1 Entamoeba invadens IP1
CAGAAAGATCTCACCCGTTTGTTATCCTGTAAAATAACCCAAAGTTGTCAGGGAATAGAAGAGAGTGGACGACATCATGAATTGTGTGCGAAATGATTTAATTTTTGATGATTATGTTTGAAATTAAAACAAAAAAGATGTTGTTTAAATGCAATATAAATAACAATTTTAACATGTATTTATATAAAGTTTTATATTAAACATTTTATTTATTGTAATAACTATCCAAATAAACTTGATACTTTAAAGTTGTTATTAGTTTATAATGTTAACAATTGCAAAATCTTGATACTTGTAATTATGTGATATTATTGTTTAACATTCTTAAACGATTTCAACATTAAAATTGATAATATTTTTATAAAATGGATGTTATGTCTCTATTGTGATAATAAAAAAACACTAAACGTCATTATTATCGAATAACATGTTGATGTTTTTTAAATAATTTAAAAATAACCAACCAAGAAAATAACTAACATAAATTTAATAAGACAAATTTAAACATTTTTACTCACTTCATATAAGCAATATAAACATAATAATTAATTAATAATGTTATTGTTCAATGACAATTAACACTATTTATCTCGATTTGGTGATAAAAAACATTGAGTAAAACAATTAAACAATGTGATACATTTGTTAAATTTAACTATTAAATTTTATCATATGATGTTGCATTAAATTTGTGTTATACATGTTATCTTTGAAATTTTCAACAAAATGAATTATGGATAAACCATGACTCCAAACTCGCTTGATAAATTTTCAACTTTTTTTAAACTTTGAGGAAAATGGATGATATCATACCCGTAATAGTTGTGTAAACATTGTTTTGATAAATAATTTACACCCTTCGGTATTTCGCATATTTTCTGGTTATTTTCTATGACAATTCTCGAGTATTTTTCAAAATCACATCCCACGAAATATATATTTTTGCATTGAACCCCATTCTTCAAAAACTTCTGAAATACACCAAATGAGATTGGAAAGTCAATTTCATACACTTGTTCTCCTTCTATATAAATTTCGTGTAACTTTTCGCAATTCAAAAAAGCTATTGGTGATAATTTTGAAACACTTTTAGGTAGATAAATCCGTTGTAAGTTGACGCAATTCAAAAATGTATAATTTCCAATATAAGTCACTGTTTTTGGCAAAGAAATTTCCTCCAAATTAATACAATTTGCAAAACACAAATCTTTGAGACATTCAACACGATTTCCTAGTATTATTTTTGATAATGAAGAACATTGTTCAAATGCTTTATCCCCAATTGAAGTCACGAAATTTGGCATTTCAAACTCTTTCAGAAGACAACAATTTGAAAACGTACATTTCGAATTAATGTTAACTCGACCAGTTTTAATGACTTGAACTGACGACAATGTCCGACAATTAATAAACACATCTCGACCTTCTAATACACTTTCTGGGAAAATTACACTTTTTAGTTTCAAACAATGGCAAAAGCAAA
>NW_004191639.1:4461-6083 GCF_000330505.1 Entamoeba invadens IP1
AGTTGTGAACAACATGTGAATGTATCACTTGAAATAACATCTAATTCTATGGGCGAAGTAAAATATTCTATTCTGCATCCAGAAAACGCACCACCACCAATTGAAGTAACTGTAGATGGTAAGTCAATCGTTTTAAGCTCTTTGCAATTGTTAAAACAGTCGTGTGGAATACTTTTTATGCTTTCACACAAAGACACACTTTCAAAAAGTAAAACTTCCCGACGTAACCATGGGCCCAAAATTTCAGTAACATGTGATGGAAAAGAAAAATGTTTCAGTTTAAAAGTATCGATATACTCGATATCATATTGATTGATATATTTGTTTTGGAGAATTAGATTAAACTCTTCTATATTTGGGTTTGGGTCATCAGAATTTTTGGTGATTTGAATGTTCTTGTAAACGTATTTTGAATCATTCAATCTGTTTTTTATGTTGTGATAGTTTGCAGTAAACCACACAACATATTTCTGCATATCGGGGAGTTCTACATCTTTTTCTGTGTATAAATGTTGTGTCTCCATGTACGGAAATAGTCTGTTGGAAGTCACCGAAATTGGGTTGTATTGAAATCTGTCCAATATACATGTAAATTTCTTACAAATGAGGATCGAGTTAATGAAATCGTCTTCAAAATAAAAATATTTTACAACAATTTGGAAGTTAAAAGCATCCAATGTAATATTCATTTCTGGTGTTTAAAGTTTCATTTAAAATTATCAAATAAATAATTCAATTTATAAATAATTAAAAATAAATATCATTCAATAGATTATAAAAAATTTATAAACCTTAATTAAACACAGTTTTTTTTAAAAAAAACACTTTTAAAAATATTGATTGAATTTGGCGCATAAACCATTTAAAATAATTATAGTTAATAAATAATAGATATAATTTAAAATCGATTAATATAATAATTATTATAAATTAAACAAAGATAGCCACAATCAATTTGATGATAAAAAAATTTAAAACGAAATAATTAATAACTTCATTTTAACACTAAAACCATTTCCTCTTTAAAGTGTGTCCTAATATTCTTTTAATTTTTCGGAAATTGACCACTTATATATAAAGTGTTTGATATAGTAAAACAAACTATATTATTAAATTATCAAAATAATCAAATAACCACCAAGTGTCAAGAAAAACAACATTAAAAACAAGCAAATTTTATATTAAAATAATTTGTCGTTGATTTATTACGTGTGTTTTATTTTTCAAAATTATTGGACAGACTTGTTAACACCACTCATTGCATTTATTGTGTTTTACCATAATCAGTATCATTTACATTACAATTTGTGGTACAGATAGCAGAAAAACCAGACTAATTTTAGGTATTAAATATCAAACGGATTTTATACAATAAAACGGGCAAATATATAAATAAATGTGTAATTTTCTTATTATTTAGTCTTAAAAACGTTTATTTTTCGGGATAATAAAATGAATGTGTTGTATAAAGTATGAATAAACAATAACTTAATGTGAGTATAATCGTAAGTTTATTATTAATTGTTATAAAATTATAAAATATTATTCTTTTTTTCAACCTTGTTCAACTTCAACACAACCATTCAATTGAATCGTTCATTCATTATTTCAAAGACACCAAT
>NW_004191638.1:0-1365 GCF_000330505.1 Entamoeba invadens IP1
AATGAACATACCATCATACCATCAACAATATATTCCCAGATTTTTTTTATGTGTTTCTGAAGAAGTTAAAATATTAAAATTTTGTTTGGACCGTCTTGATTATATAGAAAAAGATATTATTCAAAAAACGCTGGATCAAAATTGCCTCGTACATCATACGATGAAACTTTGGAAACTTTTGTTGGAAGAAAAGAAAAAGTAAGTCTTTTGGATGTGTACGAAATACTTGAAAATAATCAACTTAAAAATTTGGTTCAAGTTGTTCAGATAACATTGACTGTCTCTCCAACAACAATATTTGTTGAAAGATATTTCGACTTTATAACACAATTTCAAAAACAGATGATGCCAACAAAAAACGCTATTGAAAGAGTAAACTTTTCATCAAAGTCTCAATCAGTATTTTTAATCCACTGATTTTTATTCTTTTTAATTATTTATTATAAAATAAAATATTAAATTCTATAAAAAAAACAATTAAACAAATTATTTATTAATATTTTAATTATAATTGTATTTAACAAATAATAATTAAAATTATATTTTAATAATACAAAAATAATATAAAATACAATTAAAAATTATTGAAAATACATGTTTTTGAAGTTTATTATTAAAAGTTTTTGAGATAAAATCATATAAATATTTTTTTGTATTTAAAGTATTTGACAATGAAATTACAATAAAAAATAATAAAATTGTTAATATGTAATAAAAAACTTTACAATTTTATTATATTTTTATAATAAATTACTACACATTAATATCATTAAAAGATTCAAATATTAAATAAAACAGTTATTAATCAGTATTTTTATTTATCATCAGTATGAAAAAAAATTCAACATTTTAACAATATTTTATAATTTATGATAATAACAAATTGAAAACTTATATATTAACATAATAAATGTCGAACAACTAAAAATTCTTTAGAGATATTTATTTTTACACTTAAAGTTACGCAATTAATTATTAATTGACCTTTTATTACAGAGATATTAATTTTAATATCAGATAATTTTGCTCTATGGATTGTGTTATGCAATGCATTTAATTTAAATTTATAAAAATGGATAAATGTTTAATAAACTCGAGATTTATCAATTTTATATAAATTGAATTTCGTACAACGTTATTTAAGGTGTTAATAATAATTATTTTTTTGTTTATTTTGTTTATTCCTTTAAAACTTTTTAAAGTGAAAATTTCTTAGTTGTATCATTGGTAGTCAATTAAGTCTTTTTTGCGTTAAAGTGCCGACAAAAATGAATTTCCAAAATTACCATTTTGTTTTTCTATTACTATTTAAATAACAAAATGTGGGAATTAGTGAATTAATGCTTATATACTATTTTATGTCTA
>NW_004191637.1:0-1289 GCF_000330505.1 Entamoeba invadens IP1
GTTTGATAATAATAATAATTTTCTAATCAAATTTTATAATTTAATATTTGTATGTTATTGATTTTATTTATTACTTTAATATTTTTATCACATTTATATTAACACTCATTTTGTGTATTGATTTATTAACATTTTAATATTTTTTATTAGTTTAATTTGATTGGGATATTAACAATTAAATTATATATTTTATTTTAATTTACAAATTATTATTATATTTATCAATTATACTACACAAAAGTGCCAAACCAAACCCACCTTAAGAACAATCAATTACATTAAACTTTTTTCTTTATCTTTTGAATAACGTCTCTATCAAAATGCAAAATTATGGGGTTATATTCAATTAAATTAATAATATATTAATATTTATTATAACGATATAATGTTAGTTTATAATAGTTTATAATAATAATATAAATTAACAAATAAATAAATTAATAAATTATAATTTATAATAAAATAATAAAATAGTTTAATAAATTAATAAATTAATAAATTAATAAATTAATAAATTAATAAATTAATAAATTAATAAATTAATAATTAATAATTAATAATTAATAATTAATAATTAATAATTAATAATTAATAATTAATAATTAATAATTAATAATTAATAATTAATAATTAATAATAAATAAATAATAAAAAAATTTAATAATAAATAATAATTAATAAATAATAAATAATAAATATTAGATAATAAATAATAATTAATTAATAATTTAATAATTTAATAATTTAATAATTTAATAATTTAATAATTTAATAATTAACAATGTAATAATAAAAATAATATAATAATATAATAATATTAACATTATTTAATATTAAAACATATCAAATCAATTTAAAGAAATTGAAGTCTTCTCTCGATAACTGCCAAGTGCTTCCTGAAGCATTGCAAAAAGTGTTTCAATTTTTAAATTGGCTCTTAGGGCAAATTTGACATTTGAAAAGTACCTTTCAATACACGCAGAACTTGGTATTATTGCAATACAGCAACACACAACTTCGTACAACTTTGGGAATTCTTCCCGCTTAAAAGGAAAAAAGTCGCGTAAACTGATTCTTCTTTTGATTCCAGGTCTTTCTCTTATTTTTTGTTCAAATACACTCTGATGATGTTTTGATCTGAAATCACAGCAAAATTTCTCGATTGACAACCCTTGTTGGACACGGATTCGTTCAATTTCAACGCCCAATAAATCTATTTCTCTTTGAATATCTTCATAACCTGGACCAGCTGTGAATTTACCTTCCTTAATGATAGTTTCTGGACAATA
>NW_004191636.1:0-1557 GCF_000330505.1 Entamoeba invadens IP1
TGTACATTGGTAAGTAACGCAACACTGAGTAGAGATTCACTCAAAAAAGCTAAAACGTTGGCATTAAGCTCGAGAACTGTTAACGCACAAATATTTAAAGCTAATGGATTAAAGAAAGAAAAAACTTAAGGCCGAAAGTAGTGAATATAAATGTTTAGCAATTTCCATTGACTCAACTACGAAAAATGATCAAGAAATATTCTGTGTGATGTTAAGATTGGTCAAAGGAAGAAAGTGTTATTCAATGCCTCTTATATTGAATCAATACAAAGGCCAAACAGATGCAAAAACACTTGCTAAATGGATCATTAGAAAAATTGAAAAATTGGGTTTGAACACTTATAGAATAGTGAATTGCACTACTGATGGAGCTGCAAGTTGTGATGGATTAGATGGCGGGATTACAGTTGAAATGAATAAATTGATCGGTGTAAATGATCCAACGGAGCTTTCTTTGATAGATAGTGAAATGAAAAATTTTTGGTGTGCAGCTCACAGAGTAAATTTGATGGGAGAATCACTTGAAAATGATGTTGAGATCAAAATGGTAAAAGTCTTCGCACAATGGTTTTGTCGTAAAAACAGACTTGTAGATTATTGTGATAAATGTAGTATTGGTCATGGATTCCGCACAACTTACTCTGATACGAGGTGGTGTTACATATACAAAAATCTTGATGATATTACAAATAACTATGAAGATGTGAGTCGATATATAAAATACCAGAAGTGCTTCAGAATCTTATGACCGAGTTTGAAAAAAATCACATCACATTCGTAGAAGGAAGAGTATTAAAAATTACACCCACGAAAAAGAAAAGTATTGTGTGTGTCACTCATGGGCAATCTGAACAAAGTAATATTGTTGAAGAAACCAACACAGAAGATACATCAAAAGTTCTATTAAATATGGATGAACATTACATCAAAAGTATTTTCATTAAATCAAAGGAAGTATTCAAAATACTATACGTACTTGTATCTTCTTTACAAGAAAGTGATTGTTTGTTATTTGAGTACATTGAACGTATGGAAATGTTTACAAAATATGTAAATGTATTGCTTGATGAAATAAAAGGTGGGAATTGGATCGAATTTAAAGATATTAAAGATATTTTAGTACCAGATGACCCTTTTATGACACGAATTTGCAGAAGACTTAGAGCACAAACACTTTTGAGGTTTCATCAGTTGTCCCATTCTGCAAACATGTTACACGCAAGAAGATACACCAACTACGAAGAGGGGATTGTTGATGAAAAAGCTTTTCGTGAAAACGATAATCACACTTTCTATTTGGAGTTGGTAGATTTGTTCTATTTCCGGACGAAATGGTTAAAACTTCTGATATACCGAATTATGTATTTAAAAACAGAAAGATGTTGAAAGAAAAAATCGAAAGTGAAATTGACAAACTATCTGAGTATATCTTGAATAGAACTCAAAAGGAACTAGACCAGATGTGTAACAACATTGAACATTCCAAGTGCCCACTTCATCGAAAATTAAGGAAAGTTACTGGACATCCTTTGCGATTGTCCTTTTTAAATCTTTTAG
>NW_004191636.1:1657-29060 GCF_000330505.1 Entamoeba invadens IP1
ATCAAAGTCAACCAAAGAGTGGAACAGTTAATAAGAACAAATCAGTAATCGAGTAATACAATTATTGATACTAATAAAAGATAGAAAAAACCAAAGACTGTCTAATTATTAAGATTTATTGTAAAAAGTCTGAATGAAGGTTCGTAAAAATCTCTAAATTTTTTTTGGTTTTAATGATAATAAATAATTTTTGTATAATTATAGTTAAATTTAAATGGTTGAATTGTAGTTAATTATTAATAAAACTTTTGATTGTTTAACATATTTTTTGCTATAAATTCATTTATTATTGACACGAATTGCCTGATTTATTTGTTTTATGTCGTGTAATATAAGCTTTTTTTTTACTAAATTCTTTAGTATAAATTGAATTGACTTTTTGATTTGCTTTCTGGTTTTGGATTGTAATATATTTATTATTTAGATCTTCATTAAATTAAAATATTATTTAAGTACTAATAAATAATTAATATATTATTCAAACAATTAATTTGTCTCAGTTTTTTTATGTTTTAATTTTACTTATAATTTATATAATTAATTATTATTAATTATAGTAAAACAATACAAAAGAAGGTTCATTTTTTTATCATATTATTTATTATTAGTTTATATGAAGTGGTCTTTCGATACTAATATTTCTAATATAAGTATAATTAATTAAATCAATTTTATTGAAATACACATATTATTTTTATTTTTGTTTTTTTATGTATCAAGATAGTATATTTTCATTAAATTTAATTAACAACAAATTATGCGAAATTCAACTTTTCAATTAATTTTTATTCTTTTTTATTTAAAAAAAATGTATCATATATTTAAAATAATTATATTACATGATATAATACATATTTTCAATATTTTAAATTGATATTATTTATTTATTATTATTTATTTCTAATTTAACTATTAATTATATGATTGTTTTTAATATAATAAACTATCATATAAATTATAAATATTTTTAATTGTTAATAGTAAAATAACGTTAAATTAAACTAATATTATTTAATAATAATTATAATAAATATATAGAAAATATACCATGAATATGTTAATAAAACATTAACACTTAAACTATAATATTATAGTAAAAAGTATTTTTGTAAATCGATGATCTGGGGAGTTTAAAAATGAACAAAACAATTATAATTTTGCCAACAAAAAATTCAGTGCAGAAAGTCAAAAAATACCGAACCATGGTTAGTACCCATACTGTAAATCACTTTTGAGATGTTATTTTAATTAAAAAAACGAGAAAATAGCGTTACATGTATCAAATAAACGGGATAATACGAGTGCCTTTTGTTAGTTATTTTATTTGTTCATTTTGATCTATTCTTATTTTATCACTTCAAAAAGGCTGAAAATGGCGTTTTTTCTTACTATGAAATTATTGCAAATATTGGAAATATACCTTATGGGGGTATTTATGTTTGTATATCATTTTTGTCCTATAAATGATTATAAGTAACAATTATTAATTTTAAAAATCATAACGTATGGTTTAAAACAAATATTTGGGTTTTTTCAACAAAAAAATAAGAGGCTATCCACACAAAATATTCCGATCCATAGGGATTCACCATTTTCGTATGGGCACACCCTATCACGTTAACATCCTTTAAGTTAATTTGTTGATAACTTTTAGATATACATAATTATTGTTAACTGATATATAATACAAATATGTACAAAAGTATATTATTGGTTTGTATTTATTATTTGTAAATAAAATATATTTTATACAATAAAACAATTATAATAATTAAATAACTTATATTTTTTAAAAAAATTTGTTTATTTTTTTTCAAAAAATTACAATTATTACAATTATTAATTTATCAAATTATAAGTTTTGTTATTGAATAATCATTTCCTTACAACATCTTGATATACTCTGTTTAAGGTGTATATGTTAAGTATTTTAATTTACATTTTGAACACAATTTTTGATTGTTTTACCTCTTGAAAATAGAGATATAATAAAGTATAATTTGTTGAATATATTATAGAAATTAACATTTTTCGATTTAAACACGAGTTAATTCAACTAAGATATAAAACAAATGGAAAGACATTTTAAAATACAAGAAGAAGAATTTGACAATTGTCTTACATTCAAACCGTGGTTAGACGATATACTAAAATCAGAATTTATTTGAATCCATTATTGTTTTGTGTGTAATGAATTTAAAAAAATGAATATATTTATCACATCAGTTTACATTCACAAATTGAAACATTGCTTACAAATGGATTCTTAAAATATTGGTTTTCAAAAAACAAAAAAATTGAATTTTGTTGCACTTAATCGTTTATTCACAAACAGTAATTTTTATGCCCGTGAAGTGAGTATTAAATACAGAGAACAAATTGAAAATAAAATGTTGAAAGATGGTATAACACAAGAAATACTCAATTTTAAAGTGTCTGTCATAAACAATAAATTACATTTTTTACAAGAAACTTAAATGTCATTTCTCCGACACTTTTTAACCTAGAAAAATATTCAAACGTACATATTTATAACAATTACGAAAATGATGAATTGTTTGGGTTTCAAGATACACAACATATACAAGAAATGCAAATGCAAAATTCACAACATTTACAAACATGTTTACAAAATAATAATGGGTCTTTAATGGAGTGTATCATTGATAAAAAATGTGAAAATAATGAAGATTTTTCATCTGAAAATTTAAATAACAATAAAGAAGTTGATACTATTTATTGGGATTCATCATCATCTTGTGAAGAAGTTGCTGGTTTTGATAATTTAGTTGATGAAAACAATGAAAATATTGTTGTTGATGATATTAGTGAAGAAAGTGAAGAATATATTGAAGATAAAAGTTTCAATATAGAATGTGAAGAAAAGATTGTTCAATATTTATGGGATTTAATATGTGAAAACAATGATGTTAAATTTGGAATAGATGATGTTATTGTATCGAAAATTAAAGAACAGGTTCAAACTCATTCAAAAGAAAGTAAAATTGATAAAAAAGTATTATCCAAAAAATACTTTGTTTTATACTATGCATTTTATTTTAAACGATTATCACTATCTCGTTTTCAAATAGATAAATTACTTGAATTAATGAGAATACAAAATAAATATGGAGAAAGTCAGATTGTAATTGATGTATCTGCCAAAACTATTGAAAACAAAATGAAATTGATCGAATTTATTACAAAAAGTAAAATAAAAGAAATTGGAAGCAAAAAGGAAGATTTTGAACTTATTGCAGATGCTTCCACTTTAGATGGAGATTCGGTGTTTAGTCTATATATTCGTACATTAGACCAAAATTTAAAACCAAAAGAACGTAAATTAAAAATTGGAAGTTACTATGGTACCAAGACGGGAATGGCATGGGAAACTTGGATTAGAAAAGTACTGTTTCACTACAACCTTAGTATTGAACATTTAACTGGAATAACCGTTGATGGTGGTTCGGATATGACGATGCTTGGTATGAGATTACAATATTTAGTTTCTCAATATAAAAAAAGAAAAGCAGAAAGGTGTGTATATACGAATTAAAACAACAACTTAATGATGACATTTGTATCAACCCTTCAACAATTTCAGATAAAATTATTCAAAAACAAAATTATATTGAATTTTTGAACACCAATGAAGGAAAGCAAAAGTCGTTCAATTATAACTACTGTTATAACCACCGAACATCAAAAGCATGTAATAAAATTTTCGAAAAAAATGAGGGATTGATTATCACCAAATTTATTAAAGACATTTCAACGCAATATTGGAGAGGACTTTGGAATGATTACAGGGTTAACCATCAAATAAAAAATGATACATTGTCAAACCGGTATTACGCATCAACACGTTTTGGATACAATGAATTAATTCTATCATTCATTTTCGAACACTTTGATACATTTAAACAATTTTTAAATGAAAAGAAATATCACTTTGAACAACCAAAAGTTGAGAGAAATCTACTAGGAGAAATTACACTTGACAATCTTTTGTTTGTATCCGTACTTTTCTTTTGTAATTATTTACTCTGCGAACTCAGACATATTATGGATTGGCTACAAAGTCCAGATAGATTACTATGTGAAAGTTACTGCAGAATTTGGAATTACATACGATATTTGTTCGATTTACAAGATAAAGTGAAAAACATTAACAATCCCTTTTTCCAGTCATTACCATTTGTTCGAGAAAATGAATCTTCTGATATTGAAAGAGCTCGAATAGTATGTGAAGGTTTACTAACCAGGCTCATTCAAGCTTTTGTATTTCGATTTGCACATCCTTTGAAAAAATGCACTCGAAAAGAAATTGGAGGGAATAACGGTGTAAAAGAATGTGATTTCATAATAACCTATTTTAGTGAGTTTATTGAATTGTATGAAAAGGTTACACCAGACTTTTTGAAAACACAAATGAGTGTTTGTTTGTTACCTTCTAATGAAATTGGGTTAGTATCACATTTGAACGACCTGGATATTTCAAGAGAATGTGAACAATTAACGATATGGAAATCTACTCATGTGGATATTGTAAATTTTTTAAACATGAAAGAAAATGATCAAAGTTGGAAGAGCAAAGATATTAAATGTTCAACAAAATTTAAAAATGCTTTTAAATTGAACCCAAAAAGAAGTGGACATTTTAGAACCGATTACAACCGATTTTTGTATGATGAAGATTCGATTAAAATTCGATGTCTTGAAGATATACAATTGGAAATATTGGTACAAAGTGACAACTATAGATTGTGGACCGATGAACATATTTTCCAATTTATGTGTGTTTGTTCAATTCCAAAAATAACTACCCAAATTTATTTGAATTAATGGATGAAAATGACAGAATTTTATTCCCTGTATTAACAGAAAATATAAGATTAACCAACTTGATTGCAGTCACAAGTTGTTCCGTTGAAAGATTTTTTTTCAGTGTTAAAAAAATGAAACATTGCAACACAAAAACAAAAACAGTAGAATCTGGAATTTTTGTTCAAGAATTATTTATTATTAAATAAATTGTCATTTTGTTGTTAAAAAAAGATTTAATTGCTGATTATTTTGGGTATTTTGATTTTATTTTTTAATATCTAAAAAAAGAGTAAAACCAGCCCACCCATCTCCATGAATGGGTAGGGGTATGGGCTTTTGGAATGATTAAGGAATCAACAGACATCCTTTTTCTAAACCTCACCCTTAAGTTAACAAACTTTTTTTAATAAAACAATTATGAACAACTATAATTAATATTATGGGTATTTTTTTTAAAGTATATTATAACTTATTAAAAATTAAACTAAATCGTTGATACAATACATAAATTAAATAACCTGTTTTCAACAATGGGTTATTTAATACATTCAACAACAAATTGTTATTAAGCAATACATGACAGATAATTTTGAATTTGGGTAAATTTTAAGTGTGTGATACTTTAGTGATATTATTAAAAAAAATATAAAAGTGGGTTGTATCACCCTAACAAAATATCCAAATTTAAATGATAATATATACTATGTAAAGTACACTCGAACCTTTCAAGAGTGAGTGAGTGGGAATGATAATTTCTGTTCTCTAAAGAGCGAACATTTTTAGTCTTAAACCAAACAACAACAGTTTTAAAACGCGGTTTTTACGGTTTGATTGACAAAAAACGCCGATTCTTAAAAACTTGCTTTCCAAATGTATTGCATTCGATTGGTATGATTTTACATAAACAAAATATACTTATGATAAGTAAACGTTGTGCAAAAATACACATTTAAATATGTTATAATGTATATGTCAAATGTATCATTGAAATTTTTAAATTTTAAAATTAATTATTTTTTATTATATTTCGATTGTATTGAAGATACAATTTGAAAAGTGAAATGTATTATTTAATGACCATATTCAAACAACATATCACATCAAAACACTTAGATCTTGTGTCGTTTTTATAGTATCGATGTTATTATAAACAATTGTTGTAAATATCCTCGTTCTAATATACAAAACAAAAAATGAATAGTAAACATACTTAGCAATAGTTTAAACATAAATATAATATATATAAAAACTAAATTGTTGTTTACAAATACAGATCAAACTTTGATACTGTTCCTTTATATTGTAAAAACATGTTTTAATTTTGAACTAAGTGACTTTTTATTCAAATATACAAACTTTATGAAACGATGAATAAATGAAAATGTTTTAACACATTGTTCGTCTGTTGATCAAGCATTTGAATATGGTGTTTATTTATTTGTATTGTCGAATGAAAACTTAAGTTACAATAAGTGTGTATTGTTTTTATCAAGGGTTATTATTTACTAATAATCAATAAATTATCTTTTCATGTGTTAACAATAAATATTTGATATAGATTAATAATAAAACAATTATAATTAAAATTAAATTATTAAAACAAACTATTATTATAAAGTATAATAGTATCTTATAATAATAATTTATTTTGATTTAAACATTAGTTAATTGTATAATATATTTTAACTAAAAAAATAAACAATATATATTATAATTTATTAAATTAAAAAATTATTTATTTTTAGAAAAAAATATTAATTTAAATTTTTTAACTTGTTATTTCGGGTTGTTTTTTAACATAAATATCAAAAATAAAAAAAAAGTTTCATAATTAATTATTTTAAATAACCTATACTTAATAGTAAAATTAATACTATACCAATACCCACTTTTTTATTTTTATTTACAGTGAAAAGGGTCTATTTGTCGCAATCTTATTTGTCGAACGAGTCTATTTGTTGCACAACTGGCCAATCATTTTGGTGTACGACAATTAATTTTTTTGTTCTCGAATATGTACATTTTGTTGAATTTAAACCTTCTTTTTTAATCTTTTTTATTTTACTGTATTAAATTTAAATTATTAAACTTATTTAAAACACCTATAATAAAATAAACCATAAATATACATATTTTAAAAGTAAATATAAATAATCTTTCAATTTTTGCAGTGTTCACATCTAGTAACCAAAAAACGAATTTAATTGTTTTGTTGTATCCAAAACAAAGTCCAAAAATTCCATTTTCTTAGTTTCGGAAATTTTGTTCGATAACGTACAAAATGTCGATTTAATCAACTCAATCATTTGTTCATTGTCTTCTCCATCTCCGTCTGTATTCTCATCACATTGACAATTATCGTCTTCAAATGGGTATACATTTTCATAACCAATATTCACGATTTTATTGATCGTATCTACATATTCACCAGTTTCTAAATGAATTGACCTGTATAAATTAATTAACTGAGTGTTGATCTCATCATTGTCTTCACTCTCCATTAATACATGACTTGAAAACAACCCAGTGTGTACAAAACAGTTGTGTATAGTTTTCGGGGAAACACATGTCCAAGCATCTGACAAAAGTTCAATGGCTTCCATCACAGTCAACTGTTGTTGTTTTACAACAAAGTCGCTCTTTTTTACTTTTTTGGTGAAGGGGAGTATATTGATAATTTCATCAATTTCGAGTTTTAAAAGAGCATCAAGTAAATGGTTTGTATCACAACCAAGAATGTCCTGAATTATAGCCTTTTCGGCATTATCACATTTTTTGATCTGTTCTATTAAAACACTCTTCTTTTTAAAAGCAATATATTCATCTTTATTTCTCATCTTTTTAATGTGATCCTTTATAAAGTTTTTACAGTAATATTTTTTAAATGTAGATATAATTCCCTGATCAATCGGTTGTAGCTTACTTGTGGTCCCTGCTGGAAGGCGGATAATCTCGATATTTGATGGGATGTAATCATCTTTGTGTGTCGGCGCATTATCAATTAAAAGCGCAATGAATCTTTCTTCTGCTTTCAATTTTTGATCCCATTCTTTCAAAAATTCTTGCCAAATAAAAACAGACATCCAACTCGAGTTTTGTTGTTTATAAACAACTTGAAGATTATCAAATTTGGATTGTGAACTTCCTCTAGGTTTGACAGCTTTGTGAATCACAATAGGAGGAAGTTTGTCACTTCTATCACAATTACAACAAAACATTATGGTAATCCTTTCTTTGTTTGTTTCAACATTTTTGAGTGATTTTTTTGTTGTCAAACTTCTTGTTGGCAACTGCCTGTAAAACAATCCAGTTTCATCTGCGTTGTATATATTTGAATCACTATATATTTGAAGTCTTTCTTTAATAAAAGCAATTTCATCAGCGTAAAGTGGCAAATCGACCAAGTCTTCCTTTCCGACACAAAAATGGTATTTCAACCCGAACTTCTCTTTGAAGCGTCTAACAAATGAAGGTACATCTTTGATTACAACATCTTTGAATTCTTCATTTCTGATAATGTCATGAACTTTTTCTTTTAAGACGTAGTCATCTAAGTAACAGTTTGAGTATATCGACTTCGATGCATATTCATTAAGTAGTTCAATGATTTTTTTGTTTTTGCCTTTTCTGATATGCTTAAATGTCTTTGTATCTCTTCTTCTGTACGCCTCAAGTTGTATAATGTCAAATCCATATTTTGGATACTTTGCTTCAAATTCTATTAATATATTTTTCCAGAAATTTTTTTTCTTTGCGGAGGTATGTTTTTTATATAAATCTTTTATGAATTGATGTGCTTCTGGAGTAATATTTTGATAAGTTCTTCTATGCTTTCTCAACTCCATAAATTTGTAATGTATTTGTTTGTTCTGTTTTTAACAATTTAATAATTATCGATTTGACAAATCTATGTATTTAATTAAATCAATTATTTATTATCTTAAATTGAGTTGAATATAAACAAATAATAAAATTATAATTTAGTTTTTAAAGAATGTTCTTCACATTTCTTTTAAATCCGACAAATAGATTATTTTTTGTGCAAAGATCTCGACAAATAGACCCTTTTCACTGTATTATGTTATATTGGGTTGTTTTTTTAAAAAATTTTCGATGGTAAAAAATAACAGGTAAATTTTTCAACCATGGGTACTCTGAAATTTGCAACAATAAAATATTTTTGATAAAATAAAAAATAAATAAAAAGTCAACGTGTTAAAACAGTCAAAGAGACTTTTGTAAACCTTGCCTTTTTTGAATCAGATCGAGGAAAGGAAAAAAATAAACTAGAGTCATTCAAACAACGTTGTCTGATCACTAAAGGTTGTCTTTTTCTTGTTATTTTACTGATTGAAAGAACATTCTTATTGATATTTTTATAATGACATTTTTTAAATATTTTAACAAGTTATTTTGAAAAAAATAAATAATCCAAAAATTTAAGTATTTTTAACGCATTTTAAATCATTTTTTCTTTACAACGAACACTAAATTCGAATTGCTTATCAATGTAATTTAATCTTTTTTAATCAATTTTTATTTTAAAAAAAGAAAATTATTTTTATTTAACAACAAAAAAGAAAAATCAATGAAAAATATATTTTACTAAAAAATCACGAACTTGTAATTATCAAATTAATGGAAGCACTACCACCATCTTCCTATATTAATTTAACATATTTTACATCACGGCGACTCGACTTTAATGATTTATTGACTCCAATAAATAATTGTGAGTACAAACACACAACTTATGAATTTTTTGGGAAACAACTTGATACAATAACAAAACAATTCTTCCCTTTATTTAATTGTTGTGTTTATAATTACAACAATGTGATGAATTATTCAGTTGTTTATATAGAAGATGCAATCAGTGACAGCCAAAATGAAATTAATTATTTAAACTCTCTTATCGAAAAATGTCAAATGTTTATTGATTGGATCACCAAAGCAATTAATGTTACACAACACACACTTGGTTGTTTAAATTATTTGAATCAGTTTGCCATTCCTCGTGCAGGGTTTAATCAATTATACAACTTTCTCGTGTTAAATAATATACCACTTCCAGGAGAAAGAAATGTGGCACCACCAGAGCAAGAAATTTTGTTATTCCAAAACAACGACCATATTATTAATGACCTGGAAATTGCAAACAATGAAGATATTATTCAATGTCTTCCAACCCAACAAAAAGATTCACAAGTTGACTGTGAAGAAAATGAAGACAATGAACGTTCGGAATCTTCCGTTTCAATGCAATCAATGGACTGTGAGTGCAACAATGACCCCCAAATAGAAAAACTGTTAAATAACGACGAATTTGATTGCGGGGGATTGGAATTGTATTTAGAAAAAATGGGATATCTAAACGAATTGGTCAACGTAACGAACGCGACTTTGAGATTTTTGGGACTCCCAAGAAATGTTAACGCAGTAAACAGAAGGCAATGAATGTTTAGAATGCATGAATACATGTCTAAAAAGTTCAATTTTATAACTTACACTTTGATGGCGAGTATTACCTCCAACATATCTGCAGATGTTTGGGGAGGCAAATACGTCGTGCAAAGACGCTTCCGGGAAAATCGGGAAGAAAGGGAGTGTTTTCAGATGAAGAAAAAGATGCTTTGATTAAACAAATTAAAGAAAGTGAAAAAAATAAAGTACCAATGAGTTACAGTGATTTAATGCTTTTTATTGTGACAACACTGTGTCGAGAAGATGTAACAAAAAATTCTCTCTATCACTTCGTTGCAACAGACAAACATATTAAAACAGTAACCGGAAAGTGTATGGAAATTGAACGCGTTGAAGTTGAACCCGAAAAAATTAAAACTTACTTTAAACTCTTATCAGAAAACGTTACTGGAGTACCAATAGCATTTATTTTTAATGGAGACGAATCTGGCTTCCAGCAGTGGGCCGATAAAATGGATAGCGTTGTTATTGTATCTTCAGATGAGACAAGAGATGTGGTTAACATTCCTATTTCACGCAATGGTAACAGAACTAGTATGCTTGGAGTGGTGTGTATGGATGGTTCTGCGTTACCTCCATACTTTATAGTTTCTACTAAAAGTGTTGAAAGGGAACTTGTAGAAAATGGAGTGACCAAGAAAAATGCCATTTTAAAATACTCAAAAAAGGCATTTATGAACACTTATCTATTCGAGGATTGGCTTGAAAATGTGTTTGTTAAAATATTAAACGAAAAAAGAAAAATGTTTGATTATTATGGTGTGGCCATATTCATCATTGATGGTTATGGTTCGCATTTGAGTCGACATTCGGTGAATATAATGTCCAGAAATAACATTCGTGTCATGCTCATGCCGAGTCATTCGTCGCATTTATTGCAAGTTCTCGATGTTGCCGTGTTTGCCAACCAGAAAAGAGTGTGTGAATCTGAAAAAAGTTTCATGAAAGATTCGTTTTCTTCTTTGTCTTATCAATCACTTCAAATTCTATCAATAATAAACTCTTGGCAAAAAGCCATAACCACGAAAAATGTTATTGCAGCGTTTGTTGCTTGTGGTTTAGTTCCAAGACTACTCGACAATATGAATGTTGTGTGTGAGATTGTGCCAAAGTCTTGTTCCAAAATTGATTGGTTTTTTGACGAAGAAGAAATAAATGTGTGTAAAAACGGGCTTCTTCTTGAAGGGCTCAGTGAAAGATTGGCAATGAAAAAGGTATTAAAAACTTTGAGACAAGAATCTCGGAAACGTGACAACTCAAAACTAGAAGAACCATATGGCTTTATCCTGTTCAAAAACGAGAGAGTAAAAATTACACAACTTTGATAATGATTATTTCATTTATTATTAATAATTTAAAATGTTATTAGATAAATTATTTTTATGTTATTAAAAATATAGTTTTATTAATTAAACGTTTAAATACATTTTTTTTCTGAAGGGTTGGTTTCAGTGTTAGGTCAAACTTTTAAAGACATTAACATTTGTGTTTTGAAGGTCTGTTTTATTTGTTTTATTCCATTGCAACACATCGACAAATTACGTTATTTATTCTGTCTTTATATTAACGAGAAGATTGAATTATGAATAATGTGTTATATTTATACTCCTCCATTAAATATGGACCCATCTAACCATGTAAATATTTCGCTCGGTCTTCAATTTACTGAGTATTTCCACAACTTCCCATTATTTAATTATTATCAAATTGAACTTTCTCACAGTTTATTTACTCTCATCTTGAGATCGTTCGTTTGGCGGGGTTTTTGAACAAGGCATTAAAATGTGTCCGAGTAATAAATGAATCTTTTAATTTTATTTTGTAGTTCTTTTTATAAAGTTAATAATTTAAAAATATTTTTTAAATAAAAAAATAATATTTTTTTTAATTTTTTGTTACAATTCTCAATAGTTTGTGGAATGTTCTTGAAATTTTGGAATATTTTCGATGAGACAACGTTGTTTGACTGACTCTATACAAAAATCATAATTGTATTTTCATTTTACTATTAAATTATCAAAAACGAGTTTTTTCCATTCCTTTATATTATTCTACAGATAGTAGAAAAATAGGGTGTCAGGAATAAATTGGGTGTCAAATAAATTAGGGATTAGTTAATGTAAAAAATGGGTTTCGTTTTTTTTCCCCCCAAAAAATATGAAAAACCATTAAATAACTCAAAATCAATCTGACACCCAATTTATTCTTGACACCCAAATTTTCTGCTATCTGTATACCATGTCCTTGTAGTCAGGTTAATGGCATAAAGTTTGATAAACATCTTATGTAATTTTAAAAAAAGAATAGGAAAACATAAAACAAATGATCAAAATGATGACTGAATTAAGCATCAGCAACACCAGTTGGATAAACAGCGCCTGTTGCGATACCGCATTGGTTATTTTTGTTTCTTGACATCAAAATGTATCCGTCCAAACCCCATGAAGCACCCCATGAGTTTCTGACGATGTAGTAGTCAGATCCGTCTTGAACACCATATCCAACAACAGCGACTCCGTGGTCCAATTGAGTTGATGAGCATTTAGCCTCGTCATAGACACCCTTCTTGTACAATTGGAATGAAGCACGAGAAGCATCAATAGCAACTGAGACAACACCTTCAACAGCGGCAGCGGTCAAAGCAGCTTCGTCACCTTGAGCAATTGATTTTTGTCCAGAGATGTGAGCAACAACCTTAGTTTTGTCATAGGCGCAGGTGGTTTCAGTAGCAGTGTATTTGTAGTCAGATTCAGCCATGATTCCGTTGGTCTTGATGTATCTGAAAGTCATAACAAGAGATCCACCAGAACATCCATTGTTTCCAACTGATGTTGAGCAGTCGACCAATTGTTGTTCAGAAAGATCCATGGTATCAACTGTGAATCTCTTGGATCCGGCAATGAGGAGTCTGTTCTCAACTGAAGCCAAAGCGGAGAAAGTGTAGCATGAACCACATTGAGCTTGATCTCTAACAGCTGGGACTTTTCCTTGTGCTCTCCAATCAACTGATTCTGGGACGGATTTTGGAACTTCAGACTTTCCAGTGAATGGTTCATAATGAATTGGTTTCAACATGGCCTGATACTCAGCATTGGTATGTGCAGCAAATGGGCCGTCAACTGACAACTCGAAGCTGTGTTGTTTGTTGAATGCTTCAACAAATTTGGCATTCTTGTTGAAAATGGCACGTCTTCTCAAATTCTCAGCAAGTGAGAAATGCTTCTTGTTGGCCAATTTCCAAGCATTGAAATCAGCAGCAGCTGCTATCGCAATGAGCAAACAGAACATTGGTATTCATAGTTCAAAACATCCTTTTTATACTATATTCGTGTAATTTATAGAACAATTATTTTCTTTCCACATCTACTTTTCCATCCTATTTTTATTCAATTTTGGTTTGGCTCTTTTTTAGTATCTTTTACTACCTTTTCGTTTTTTTACACTTCTCCACTATTTTAGAAAAGTAAAAACTAATAACACGTCGCTTTCTTTCTTTTTTGTTACTACTTTATTCTAATTCTTTTACTATTCAATTGTATTATTTGTATTATTTATATTTTTGCTTTTATTTTTGAGTTTTTTCTTCGAAATTATCTTTTTAGTTCGATGATTCTTGTGAATAAAATTTTAATTGAGCCACTCACATTCTTTCCCACTTAAAGCACTACTTCTCGTCATATTTTTCAATTCATTTATTTTAAGACTTATTCTTTCCAATTTTTAACTGTTTATTTATTTGTCTTAATTATAAATTATTATTATTTTTATATTTGTTTTTATTAAAATTTCTCATTGATTAAAATACTAGAATTTCTAATAATTTCAATCTTGTCAAAAAAAAACACTAAAAACTATTTTAAAATCTCATAAACTTTTTTTAACAAAGTAATTTTTAGTTCTTGTTTAATATATTTTGATTTTTAATAATGATAATAAGATATTATTATTAATTAATTAATTAATTAATAATAATAAAAATCATAAATACCAATTTTTTTTGTTTAAAGTAATTAAATAGATTATTAAACCATGTGTTATAAATAGATAAGTTAATACGCTTCTTCGTCTGAGTACTTTGGCTCATCTTTGTCATCCATTTTAGTTTCCACAACATTTGATGGCTCTTTCATAATATCTTTAATTATCTCTTTGACGTCTTCCTTGCTCTTTTCCTTTTGTGGGCATTCCAAACAGACTTCTTCTCCTCCAATCATTCTTCTCAAAGCAATAAAAGCAAACTCTTCATCCATATCGGCTTGAGACAAAGATTCTTCAAACACCAATTGTGCTTTTTCCATGTTAACCTTTTCATCTTTGTCCTTCATGTCTTTTTCTTCCTTCGTTTTTAAATCAATGACTTCTTCTTTATCAGCAGTTTCTTTCAAATCGTCAGGAAGGTCATCAGTAAATACCATTGAAATTGTCTCAATTGGAGTCATCTTGCAATTGTGAGTGGCAAACATTTCCAAGTCTTTTGGGAAAGACAGATTTTCAATGCATTTGTTCATTGCTTCGACAGCTTCCACTCTGATCTTGCACAAATCTCCACACGATGCAATGTAGCAGCTGACAGCTTCCTTAAAAGAGTCGTAATGGTTAGAAATCAACTGGTTGCATATTTTAAGGATTTGAGGTATTTTGAATTCGTAGATTTCCACTCGTAAATTCTCTACCTTATCAAGACATGCCTTCAAGTCACTTCGGATTTTCTTCACTTTCGCTGCGTTTCTGACAACTCTTGTATGTTGTTTCTGCTTCTGTTGACCAGTAAGAACAGTTTCCAATTCAACACTTGCTCTATACTCTGTCATCATTTTGAGGTAGTTTGCATTTAACTTGGCTGCAGAAGCAGATTGTGCCTTGTGATAATTGATTTCCTTCAGAGCGTCTCTGACCAACTTCTTCTTGCCTGTCTCGAGATTCTTCACCATAACTTCCATGGGCTTGATGATTTCGTTTGTGATTAAAGCAGAGGTGTTTAAGTGTGCTCTTCCAATGTTAATTGAATGTTCGTTCAATTTGTTCAAAACCTCTTTCAGTGAAGGGTCTGTTTTTTCAATTGGGTTTGATCTGCTGTGAAATATCCCTGACTTGACTGGGGCAGAGCCTTGGTAGTTAATTCCCTTACCATACACGTTTTCAAGAGCGGCCCTGTCTTTGAAATATGTAATGTACATTTTTGTCAATGTGACTACATCGTCCATCTTTTCAGCTACAACTGGAAAGTCGTACTAATCGTTAATCACTTGAATCAGTTCAGATTAAAAACAAACAACAAGAGAGTTCAGTGATGTCATTTCTGTTGTGTATTAGTTCGGGTGGAATCTTTATATATCTGCTTTGGCAAATGTACCTCTATCAAATAACTTCTTCGGAATTTACTCTACTTTTCAACTTCTTTTGTATTTTTATTATTATAATTTTTTTTATTAGAAATAAATAATTATTTTTTGGATAAATAAAAAAATTAACTTCTGATTTTTATCAAATGGCATTTTGACAACTGTTTACTGTTTACATTTTCTGGGATGTTTTTAATTCATTTTAGGTTTTTATTATTTTAATCGTCGTCTTTAATAAATTAGTCAACATAGTGCGTTTTCTTATGAACAGCCGCAGAATAATCCAACTTATTTCTTGAGTCACTTCTTTTGTCAATAAATCGAAGTTTTAACAAATGTAAAATCTTGTATCTAAATTTAGTGTAGATGATAGCTTCTAGAAAAAAAATAAATATTTAAGACCAGAATTGATGGGTACAAAAACTCAAACTTATGTTGAGTGTTTCTATCCTTCTACTTTCTGATTTATTTTAAACAATTATTATATCAAATACGGTCAAAAAACATTTAAGGAAAAGACTTAAAAACCTTATTTGACACACATAAAGACACTTTAAAACAAAGAAATTGATCACAATAATTTATACAGTCTTTTACATTTACTAGATGAGCGTGCATTGATATAAATTCATGGTATCAACAAATTCGGACATAGTGAGTGCAACAAAATTGAAATCTTTAAATGGGTCACTTCTCACAGTCAAAAATGCAATATCTGGAGTTTGTTCACTGCTATCAAGAACACAGTCCACAATTCTTTTCCCATCATACTTTCTACAGACATGCAGTACATCCTCATTTGTGTGTGATACAACTACCGCACTTCCGCCATTGCAATAATAGGCTCTTGAAAAATCCTCAACACTCCACCTTCTCTCCAGTTTCATCGCAACACCCCTTACACTTCGCAAATCAACATCAACAACATAATTGTCAACCCCAGCAATTAACACGCTTCGGTCGTCTGGTGAAAATATAGTTGTTATAAGTGGCGCTTCTGAATCATATTGAATAACTGGGTTTACACAATCCGTCCGTAAGTCCCACACACAAGCAGTCGAATCAAACGAACACGTTGTAAACAAATCTGGCGACGTATTTCCAAATTTTGCGACATTCACGTTCTCCCTATGGAGATTTCCAAAAATTCTAAGAATGGTAGCTGTTGTGTAATCCAAAAGGTTCACTGTATTTTCATGTCCCGAAGTGATTATTCTGGTACTAGTGCTATTGATATGTACGCTTGTAATATGTTGGAAGTCATCTTTCACCAACACCGCATCATTCTTTCGGTCAAAATCAAAGAACGCAAGTTGTCCATCTCGACTCCCCAATACACACGTGTTCTTCAAGTCGTTTCTTGGGTTCCAACATATCCCAAAAGCTGGTGATGTAAATGGTGAAATCACATTTTGGATGTTATTAGTCTCAGTGTTTCCAATAAAAAGTTCTCCACTCATCTTCCCAACAAGTAAAGTAGAAGGGACGTGTGGGTTAAATTCAAACTGCCTTATATCGTCATGTCCATTAAATATCTTGTCAAAGTGTGTGTCACCAAATACGTACGTTGACGCGACATAGTCAGTCAGATCTCTACTTGAAGCTTCTGTTTTGTTTCTATTAAAGAAGAAGAGATTTGGGATGACAGCACTTTCCAGTGAAAACTCTGCCTTGACTGTTTCTGCAATCAACTGCCTTGCTTTGTAATCAATTGTTTCATCGTCAAATTTGATTAATAACGGGAGGTATAATATAAGTATTCGGATGTACACGTCACTGTCTAAAATTGAAGGAATCTTTGTTTGTAATATCTTTTTATAAAACTTAATTTCTGCCTTAAGAAATTTATTGGGGACTCGTTGTAAAGTCAGTAATTCCATAATCATGGCGGGCTCAAGCGGCTCAAGTATTAACGATTTTGGAAGTGACAAGGTCGTCAGAGTCGTCATTGTGTACAACGTCCGAATAACATTTTTGATATCACAAAATGGGCAAAACTTCATTTTTAACGAGTTAAGTAGTGGGAGTTCTCCAACATATTTTAAAGGGTTATCCGACACGTTCAGACTCTTTAAGTTCGTCAGTTTCGTCATATTTTGTAGTGATGTTATTTGGTTGTCTCTACAATTGATCTTTTCTAAAGACTTTGGTAAAACCTCACCGTCTAGGGTTTTCAAATCAACACCCGACAACTTCAGTTCTTTAAGACTTATGTAGTACTTAATATCTTCCGTGATCATTCCATTAGAAACAAAACTTGGGTCTGAGGACACCAGCTTTGTTATCTCCCCCATTTCCAATTTAGTCAGTCTTTCGGCTTCGTGTTGTTCATAATTTTTCTTCATTCTGTATTTCTTGGATTATCTTAGCGACATTTAATTATTATAATTAATATATGTATTATAATTGAATTATTATTATTATTTTGTTATAATCTAAAACACTAGAAAGAAGTAGAACTTATAGCAAACAAGATATCAATGGAACTTAAAGTCGGACAACAATGGAGCTGATGTTATCCCCACTGTCATTGAAGTGTGCCGCGTCCCTTAAGAAACAAGCAATGTCAGCGACCCGTGGCATACTCAATCGTTCTCTAACCATCCTCGCAACAGTTACATTCTCAAAGACATCCCAAACACCATCACACGCCATAACAATGGCCAAATCCTCTCCGCTCCTGTTATATGTCAAAACTTCTGGTTCGGCAGTGAGTGCGGGGTGGCACCTTAAATCGCCCAGTGCTCGCGCCAACCCGACTTCACCATTAAGTCTTCCACTTTTGTCGACGTACCCGTTGTTCTTCCGGATTCTTCTCAACTCGTTTGGATGTGTTGGTTTGTGGTCGACGGACATTGGGATTTCAGTGTTTTTCTGGACCAAAAGTGCGCGGGAGTCTCCGCAGTTTGCGCAGTACAATTTCTGTGGCGTGATCAAGACAACGACCGCCGCTGATCCGTCCGTGTATTTCTGATTCTCGACATTCTACCTGTTACTCCTTTGTTCCTCGCACCGTCAAAAACACAAACTTTGTTAAGTATTTCATACGTCTCACTGAATGCCGTTTTCACCCAATTGTCTATATAATTCTCCGGTTCTATTTTCTTTTTCGAAAGACTCCTTTTGACCTGAGCTTGCAGCTGATTCGCAAAGACAGTCGGGAACATCGCTGATGCCATTTTAGAGACATTATCTCCTCCATGGCCATCAAACAGCCCGATCATATGAAACCCTTTCATCATGAAATTTTTGATTTCAAATGTCGTGTCTTGCATTGATGGTCGACGCCCTTTCATTTCACTGCTCCCAACTTCAATCGGGTGTTCATCTTCTGACAACACTCCGTTCGCCGTCTTCAGAGTCAAGAATTGGTACGTCTCCGATGGCATATTAAACGTTTTGACTACCTTCTTATCCGCAAAAACTGTTGTCGAAAGGATAGTTGTTGCGCCGTCGACCTCGTCTTTCGGTGTTTTGAGGACTGGAATTTGCACTTGGAAGAAGTCGAACTTCTTCTCGAGGTGTGGGATCTTTTCCTTCAGTGAAAGTTGGTTTCCGTTGATATTCATCGCGCTCAAGCTCTTCATTTGGCTGAACCCGACTGGTATTGTTTTGATGAAATTGAACGCGACATTCAATTCCTTCAAATTGTAGAGTGCAGTCAAACACTCGATGTCTAAAATGCAGTTACAGCACAAGTCGAGTATTTCAAGTTGACTCAATTTAGAAATTTGGTCGGGGATGACGGTGATCAAGTTATTCGAAAGGAACAACGTTTTGAGTGTCGTCAAATTGCAGACGCACCGTGGAAAGTGGAGTAAATTGTTGGACTGCAAGTAGAGTGTTTTCAACTTCGTGGAGACACTCAGACTCTCCAATGAACTTAAGTGGTTACACGCTAAATACAGATTTTCAAGATTCGATAGAGACGCCAAGACGTTGGTTGGAATATCGAATAAATGACAGTCCGAGACGTTCAGTGTTTTCAATGAGACACATCGAGAAAGACAGACTGGAAACTCGACTAACGGATTACAACTGACGTCCAACTGTTGTAACGTGGGGTGGCACGTCTTATCGTCAAACCATGTGATTCTGTTTTGGGACAAGTCGAGTCGCGAGATTTTCGATAACATTGACAAGTCCGGTGAACACGTCAGCTTGTTGTTTGCGAGGATCATATACTGTACGACGCCGTTCTCTGGAAATTCGATTGACTCAATACTGTTTCCACCAAATCTGCAAGAGCAATTTGGTGGAAGTGACTTGACCTCGTTAAGGCACCCTCTTATAACGATCAATGATGTCAATTTGGAGTTAGTTGACAAGTCGGGGAGGAACATACACTTAGTGTCCGACATCACTATCTGGCACAGACTTGACATTGCGTCGATAGTATTCAAACACGACACAAATGACTTGTTAATGATCAGAGTTTTCAATTTTGTGAGGAGAGAGAGTGAGTCGGGGATATCGACAAAATTGTTGTTATCGATTTCGAGTTGTGTCAACGATGGGCACTTACAAATGGTTTCAGGAAATTTGTCGAAATTGTTTGTCGAAAGGTATAACCCCGACATCCTCTCCAACTTACTGATCGATGACGGAACGTCTTTTAATTGGTTCTGTTGGAGCATTAAAATTGTGACTTTTGACAACTGACATACAACCTCTGGAAATTTCTCAAATTCGTTACTTGTGAGTTCTATCTTCTTCTTAGTACTCTACCATACTATATTAGTTAAGTTGTAACAAACAAACGTAATTCATATCAGTGCATTTCGCTAAAGAAACGGGAAGTGTTTTCAGAAAGTTTGCAGTGAATGAGATTCTTTGTAACTTAGTCAAGTTGCCAATGCACTCGGGAATCTCCGTCATTTGGTTTTGAATCATCTGAAGTTCTTCCAGTCCGGTCAGTGTGCTGATTTGTGTTGGAAACGTCGTAAACTGATTCGCATTTAAGTCAAGATGCCGGATTCCAGTCAGCGTGGCAAACGACAGTGGCAACGCGTTGATTTTATTTGCCATCATTCTAAAGTGGGTGAGGCCCTTGAAGACGCCCATTTCCTTTGGAAGAACCTACTTGTTACTCATTGTGACCATTATTAGTTTATTTATAAAATAAATATAGTTTTTCGATAGTTTTACATCGTTTGTGAAGTTCATTTAATTATTCTTCGTTTGAAGAAAGAAAGAAAGGCAAACTGAAATGTCATTGTTGGAAAGGTCGATTGAAACGATAGTTCCTGATTGTCCAAGACAGTCTTTGGGAAACAACTTCAGTCCCGAATTCTTTTTGTTATAGTGTTGTTTCTCTTGACTCATTTTGTTTTCGAGTTGAATAGTTTGATCTAAATTTTGATTTTATATTTTTGGCACTTTTTTTCGATTTTGTTTTTTTTTATTTGTTTGCGGTCGTTCAAAGAGCATTTGCTTGACTGTGCCTTTTTATTTGTTTTCTCTTGTGTGTTTGTCGCTCAAATAATCTCGTTTGGTTGCATTCCGCATTTTCTGTCACTTGAAAACTCAAAATGGTCAAATTTTGAACTTCGTTCTGTTTTTATTAAATAACAATAATTATAGTTTTATAATTAGTAGTTATAAATAAATAAAAAAGCATTTAAAAAGTGAATATTTGACTTAACAAAACGGGATTTTCGTATTTGATTTTAATTAAAAAAAAATTTATTATAATTTAAATTATTAAAAAAAATAAATTAAAAAATAATTCTTTGATATAATCAATTTAACTTCGACAATTAGTTGTTGATTGGTTAATTATAGTAGTTTAAATTATTTTTTTTAATTAAATATATTTCTTTGATAAAACGTCCGTTTTAAATATATAATTTAAAATAATAATAATATTTAGTAAAATAAATTATAGAGTCAGTCTAACAAGGTTGTCTGTTCCCCAAAAGTTGTCTTTTTGACAAAAAATAATTGATTTTTGTTTTAAAAAAACGGGAATTGGGTAAAAATGAAAAAAAACTGGGAAAAATATTGAAACAATGATTTTGGGGTTTTTCAAAAAAATTCCCGAAATATTCCATTTATAATGGTCTAAAAATCGGCAGACAACGTTTAGCAAATGACTCTATTTGTTAAAAAATATTCAATTTTATTTAAAGTTATTGTTAAATTCTTGAGTTAATAAATAACTTTAACTTTTTTGTGTTGAGAGAATATGCTCAATAACATTTGTATTTTAAAAAAACAAAAATTTTTGTTTTTTAATGTAATAACAAATGTTCAATTAATTTAAACAATAAATACAATTATTATTTTTGTTATTATGTTAAACAATTTATATATATTATAGTTAATTTAATTAAAACAATATTTTATTTAAAAAAAACAAAACAATAATTTTAATTATTCCAAATCAAACAACAATATTTAATTTGGAAAAAATAAAAATAGGATCATCGATTGTTTTTTTTAATTCCAAAAAAGTTTTAATAAATGTTTTTTTAGCCTAAAAAACAATTATAAAAAGTTTAGCACCTTTTCATCATCAATCCAATTATTCGTGTTTTTTCATTTTTTCAACCAAATAACTTATTAACATTCAAAATTATTCGCAAGTATCCCCATTAATTTATAGTTTTAGAATGATTTTATAACTATAATAAAATAGTAAAAAAAAGCTTATTGGATCTCTTGCTGTCGTCTGTCAAAACACGGACGATTGTGGTTGTTTTTTCCTTTCGAGAGTGAACTTAAAAATAAGAATTCTCGAATGGGGATATCAGAGACAATACTGACACTTTGGAATAACATCCCAACAATCACACCACACTATTTTACAGTGGCGTTGCTATTTATAGCTCCGGTTCCACTGAGTTTAGTGAGTCGACACATAACAAATCGGACTGCCAGAGTCTGGTTTATTATATTGACATCTGTGATATCTCAATGGATATGTTTCCAAGAGTATATGCTCCATGGTACACTATCTATTCTTATCACATACATTTTAATGAAGACAGTCAAATACCCATACGCACATTACCTCAATCTCATAATTCAATTCATTTACGTCTTATACGGCCATGCGTGGAGAATGTATAACTTCTATTTAATCTATTCAACAGACTGGACAATATTACAAATGATGCTCATTGTACGACTGAGTTGTATCACTTGGGATCGCTCCTTATCTTTCAGGCCAGAAAATGAAGTGAAGCCCCGTCACAAACACTTGGTCATGAAAGAAGACCCTTCACTGACAGACTTATTTGCTTATTGCTATCACCTTCCAGGGATGCTCATTGGTCCCAATGTCGATTTCAACACGTTCTACAAATATTTAGACTTGTCGATGTTCCCTAATAAACAGATTCCAGTCACTATAACTACCAAGGCCTTCATCACAAGACTAATCGAACTCTTTGTTATCTACTGCTGTGGTGTGACATCGCCAGTGGAATTTACATATGTCATGACTGACGATTTTGTCCAACAAACGTTCCTCTATCGACTTGGATACTTACTTGTCGCACACTACACAAACATGTCGAAATACCTATTCATGTTTGTGGCTGGCGAACTGGCGTGTGTTGGGTGTGGCATATCATATTACGTCACGGAGAAAGGGCAGGAGAAGTTTGCGAAGTTCAGGAACATCCGAATCACCAAGATCTTAACTGCGCGCGGACTTAAGATGTTTGCATCGAACTGGAATTTGGGGATAGTTGATTGGGTCACTTCTGTAGTCAATGATATTGTCCCCGATAGCTGGGGTTGGCTTGCGCGACATGCTTTGACGTATATCATGAATGCGTTCTGGCATGGGTTATACCCGGGGTACTTACTCTTCTTCTTCTGTTGCGGAATTCCATATGAATTCTGTTCGAGGAGGTTTTTGAGAATCATCAACACGTATATTAACAAGAAGAGCAAGTTGTATTGGGTGTGGCAAGTTGTTGGGATGTTCTTGTCCCTCATGTTGATGATCTTCTGTCACATTGCATTCAACTTGATGGCATTTTCGTATGTCTGGAAGGCGTGGACGAACCTGTATTTCTACTTCTATGTGATGCTTGCCGCGATGTACGTATTGCAGTTTGTGATACCTCCACTTCCTGCATCTTATTGGGATGACAAAGGAAGTCAACAAAGGAATCTCAAGGAAAGCGCGACAAAGAAAGAGATGAAGAATGAAGAGGGGAAAGAAGAGAAGAAAAGGACTGAGGAGAATGTGGGAAGCCCAAAGGCGAAAGACGAGTAAGATATTACATTCACTATTTTTGTTCTTTTTTTGGTTGAGTGCGGTGAGAGGGGAAAACAATAAGAAAGTAAGAAAGAAAAATACTTCAAGTGAGTTAAAAATTAGAAACGAGGAGCGGTGGCACGACCATTATTTATGAGGATGAGAATCAAATCAGATATCCACCCAAATAACTTCTCCCATATCCAATAGAGAGGAATTATGTCAACAGAAAATTGTCTACTTCTAAGATAGTAATACACTGTCCCTAATAACTCGAATAATAAAAGACCACTACAGATGAAACGAAGTGTCACTGTTATCACCGATTCACTCTTTTGAACGACGGTAATTACTTTGTTGTCAGTGCCTATTACATCATCGGGGAAACACTCGAAATGCGGAGAAGTCCCATAATATACCAAATTGGTGTGACAGCCAGGCGTACATTCAACACAATGCGTCCTACTCACCTGATTCAAACACTTACAATCAACTCCATAACTGAGCCCAAACATCATTACACCTAACAAAACCCACTCCATTCTCTGATTTTTCGAGTTGGATGCTCTGAACTGATAATGCTCTTATTAATTTGTGAAGAAGAAAAACATTTTGAATAACAAGAATTTTTCAATGTTATTCCATAGTTTTCAATAATTAATATATAAACAATTAAAGACAAAAGACCCATCAATTAAATGCCATACGTGCAGATTTCACTGTTCTTAATGAACTCCAAGTCTGTTCTTGGGCCGAAAATAGATCGGATTGATTTAATACCATAAGAAATCATGGTGGGTCGCTCAAGACCAAATCCCCAAGCGATGACTGAAATGTCCTCAGGAACACCCATTGTTCTGAGCATCTCTGGTCTGAAGACACCAGAATTGCCAACTTCAACATACTTTTTGAGACCCGCGTGGTACGCGAAAATCTCCATAGAGGGCTCGGTGTATGGGTTGTATGCCGGTTTGAATTTGACGTCGGGAAGACCCATCTTAGTGAAGAACTCTTTGATCACCGCAATCAATTGAGCAAGTCCAATGTTTTTATCTGCTATAAATCCTTCGATTTGATGGAACTCCGCCAAGTGCGTTTGGTCGACGGTTTCATTACGGAAGACTCGGTCAATGGAGAAACACTTGATTGGTTTGAACTCGCCGTCTTCCTTTGCTTTTTTGGCCAATTTTGCTAAAACACGCGAACTCACTGCAGTCGTGTGCGTTCGCAAAATACACTTCTCAGCTTCTTCCTCTTTCCAGTCTGATCTCCATCCAATGGATCCATAGTCCCCCACAGAATGTACTTTTTTCACTTTAGCAACATAGTCTGGCTCCATATCAGCAGCACTCGTCTTAGCAGGCGCTTCTAAGAAGAAAGTGTCTTGTGCGTCTCTTGCTGGATGTTGTTGTGGTTGGTACAATGAGTCGAAATTCCAGAAACTGCTCTCGACATACATGTCAGTTGGCATTTCCTCAAAGCCCATCTCTAAGAAGATGTTCTTGAAGTTTTCTCTGACTTTCGAGAGTTGGTGTCTCGACCCCCCCTTCGGGTATATACCATTGGCTTCAGTGTTATATTCCTTCCAATTCGCATCTTTCCACGACCCATTTTGAAGCATTTCCGTCGTCAAATTGGTCACTGGCTTTGATCTCTTATTGAACATTTCACCACGAGTTAAGACATAATCAGTCATTGTCTCTTGTTTCAAAAACTTTCTTCGCTTGAATATGACTTCTTCGTTTTTGGTGGCTTGTCTGCCAGCCAAGACTTCTTTAAGTGACTGTTGTGTTGTGTCCTCAAAAGTCTCAACAAGGCGAACTACCTTTTGTCCGTCTAATTTGATGATTTTAAGTTTCATGCCTTCCGCAAACCCTGTTCTGTAATATGCCAATTTTTCAAGGTCGGCCTTTGCGGAGCCGTCTTTTGAGATTGCTTGGAAAAGTCTAAATTCCTCACTTCCATTCGACAAAACGTCTTCCGCATTTTTGGTGACAATTTGCTTTGAAACTTTTTTCATTTCGGACTTGACTATGTTCGCCGCGTCTAATGATTTGATGGCTCCAATAAAGGTATTGTCATACGCCAATTTCTTTTCCTGAGCAAAGTCGTATGCGGACACAATGCTCTCTTGTGCATCTAACGTCTCCAGTATCAAATCTTTCGCTGCCATTCGGCTCTGTCAAAGTTCCTATTTAGGGTTTCTAATACAAGTTTACTCCTGTTGAGTCAAGACAACGTCAGAGCTTCTTTTTTGGTATTTTCTAAATAATTCAAACTAGTTTATTTACTAGTTTTATTCTATACCTTGTATAATAAAATAAATAGTTTCTTATTATAGTTAAAGTATTGTCTTTGAGGCTCGAAAAACTCTTTATTGGGAATGGCAAGCATCAAAGCAGTGTTCCACTTTGATACAGTGGCCATTGGTCTTCGCGAAATGTTTAAACGAGCGACAGAAAGAGAGGCGTTCAAAAATAGTAAATCTCTTGAAGAACAAATTCACAATTTGCAGAGCTTGTGCCCCGTTGCGACTTACGACGAAATAACTCGAGTGTTGGATATCACAAAGGAAGTCATTTCTTTGGACTCGTCGAAGACGGAAACTGCGGCGGAGAATGACACAACAGTCACAACAGATAACACTGAGACACTTGTCCTTAAAACAAAACAACAAGTAATTGCGGAGATAGTATTACTTGCAGAGAGTCTTGCTGCACAAAGAGTTGCGATAACAGAGAATGCTATCATATGTTACGTGGAGGATTGTTGTGATGGAGTCACGTTAAGCTTCGACGACATCCCTCTCGACCTTCGAAAGACCAAAATCAGTCGTGACCTTCCTGAGCCGACCAATGACGTTCTCTGTGATTTTTGTAATGAACTTAAAAACAAAGTCGAGAACATCAACCCGAGTTTTGTGTTTAATGCAGACGAGTTTGGGTTCCAAGAGAAACGCGGTGAACGGTTCATCATGGCGTTTGGTGTTGGTGCGCCTCAGAAGATGTTTCTGACACGAAAGAGCAAAGAGTCGAATTTTTTTTGTTGTATATGTGCGGATGGTCAAACGCTACCCCTCTACCATGTTTCAGAAAATGAAGAGGACAGGGACGAAGTTATAACCATGAAAAAGAAGAACGTAAAAATCTGTGAAGACTGTACTATTTGTATCACACAGACGGTATTTGAAAAATGGGTTGCCTTCTTTTGTTCTCAACTGAAGGAAAAGAAGAACAAAATGAAATACACCGACAAGACGGTGTTGATATTACCAGAAGACTACAAGAAGTATGGGAAAGGGTGTGACGCGACATTCAAAGAGAACGCAGTCGATCTGTTATATGTACCAGAAGTGGTCGACAGAAAATTATCGCCCATCCACAGAATTTTCAATAAAATGGAACAACTGAGTGGGAGGAAGAAGTATACAACGAAGAAACAAACGAAGAACGAGGCATATGTTTCAAGTGTGGTTGCTCGGTTCAATGAAAGTGCCACGAAAAGGTATATTGAAGAGTGTTTAACACTATGGCGT
>NW_004191636.1:29160-35579 GCF_000330505.1 Entamoeba invadens IP1
GAGAAGGAGATGTGTGTGGTGAATCGTAAATACAAAAGAGAAGAAGAAACAACACCAACGAAACTGTTTGAAAATTTCAAGAAGCCTTCAACTAAGAGAAAGTCCCTCAGCACGATCATTGGGAAACAAATTGAACTCACTGGAGAATTGCATGACACTGAGTTAGAAATGTCGATTATTAAGAAAGAAGTTGACGACGCGATAGGGTCACCCAAAAGAAGTAAATAACTGTGTTTGTTAAGAAATCTGTTACAGTCAGCCGAATCAACCTTCTGCAACGAAACAGCCTTCTAGAGATTGTTTTTCAAAAACAACCACAATTATTAATATTTTAAACTATTTTTGATGGTATTATTTTAACTTCAAATATTTTTTATTTTTTCCATAGAAATTTGAAATTTTACTTTCTGCAGTCTAAAATTGGTCTTATAAAAAACCATCAATAATGGTTTCAGAAGGTTTTTTCGTTAGACTATACTTATAAATACATCAATTGACAAATGAATTCGATATATGATGTTTAAAAACTTTCAGTTATTAAGATCTTTAATAGTGAAGAATTGAATTGAAAATGGATAATGAATTCCCTGCAATTGTACTCGACTGTGGCTCTTTAATTACAAAGGCGGGATTTTCTGGCAATGAAAATCCACGGGCGTATTTTCCGACAGTAGTTGGTCGACAAATTTCAAGTGAAATTCACAGCAGAAACTCTAAAGAAATTTTTGTGGGTGATGATGCGATTAACAAACCATATCTTGATATTACAAGTCCAATTAAGCATGGACTTATCACAAACTTTGATGACATGATTGAAATATGGAGACACACATAAAATGAAGAGTTGCGGAGTTACCCTTCTGAGCAAAGAATTATTGTGACTGAAAGTGCTTTGAACCCAAAACAACACAAAGAAAAGACGGCTCAAATTATGTTTGAAGATTTTGGAGTTGCTGGTATGTTCATGGGACAACAAAGCACATTTTCATTATATGCATCGGGGATATCATCAGCTCTTGTATTAGAAATGGGGGATGGAGTGACTCAATGTGTTCCTTTGTTTGAAGGTACTCCTCTTCATCACGCTATTACTACAAGTCCAATTGGTGGTGGTGAAATAACCGATTTTATTTTGGAACAATTGAAACACGTGAATGAAATTTTTCATATAAAACACGTTGGTAAGAACATTGCAAGAGAGATTAAAGAGCAATTTGGATACGTGTCTTTGAATTTCAATCAAGAAGTGCTAAACCAATTACAAGTCGTCCAAAGTACATTTCAACTGCCAGATGGACAAAAAATCAAAATTGGAAAAGAACTTTTCGTTGGCGCTGAAATACTTTTTCAACCTTCTATAATTGGAGAAGAAGGGTTAGGTATTCATCACATGGTATATAACTCGATTATGAAAAGTGATGTCGACTGTAGATCAACTTTTTTAAGAAATATAGTGGTGTCTGGAGGGTCTTCTTTGTTACCAAATCTGTCTGAAAGACTTGAAAATGAATTACAAAAATTAGTGACACAATATATAAAATGTCAAACAATAACAATGCCTGACACAAAAATCGAGGCATATATCGGAGCATCTATATTTGGTGAATTAAATATTTTCAATCAATGTGCTATTTCAAAAACAATGTATGATGAAAGAGGTTCTAATGTAATAAACATATATTATAATTAATAGTTAAATTAATAGTTAAATTAATAGTTATTGTTTTATTAATATTAATTATTTATTGTTGTATAATTAAAAAACTATAATATTTAATGCTCACAACACAACCACAGGTAGTCTCAAATATCGTCCTCTCATCTCCACCACTCCGAAGCGTGATATATAATAACTCTATTATTACCATAACTGATGACAACAAAATCCAAACGAGTCAGTTTCTGGAAAACTTCCAATTAACAAACCCAGTGATTACATCAATAAAGCCGACAGTATCATCAATTGTCCCAACACAATTTGGACTCTTGTCACATCAACACTCGCAACCAATTCAACTTTTAAGTGCGTTGAAAACAAAACCCACTCTTTCATACAACCCTCTTCCAACATCAAACTCAACTATTTACGACAACAAAACGGGGTTTTACACGTATCACTCTTCGACTCTTTTTAAGTACAAAATCGACTATTCAGAGCCTGTCACATCAAAACGCCTCAAGATGGGCGCAGTCAGTTCAATTGCAAAATTTGGGTCATCAAATTTTTTAGCGTGTGGCTCATATGACGGATACTTATCTGTTGTTGGCGGAGATGAGATGGAGGTGTACAACAAAATCGACTTAAAGAAAGGGATCACAGCGCTCAGAGTGTTCGACGATAACATACTATTTGTCGCAACACGGAAAGATGATAAGATGTATGTCTTCGATTTCAGAAACTTTGCAAATCCCGTCGCGCTCCTCGTACGGTCCGCTTCGACAAATCAACGCATCGGATTTGATATCATAAACAACACACTTGTGACTGGAAATGATAATGGCAATCTCTATTTTTACAACACAAAGACGTTTGCCTTTATCAAGTCTCTCTGTCTCTCCTGTTTGTTGTTTGAAGATTACTTGAAAACTCAAGTCTGACACTTAGATGCTCCAATCAATGACGTCTTTTTCTTTAATGACGAGCACAACATAACTATAACATCAGGGGAAAGGTACTACGAAACACCAAAAACAGATTTAAACGACTCATCTGATGATGGGGTTGTGTTAAAAGAATCCATCAAAAAGTACAACCTTATTAACACATGGAAAATATAATTAATTATAAATAGAATTTGTTTTATAATATGTTTAGATGTAAAAACGTTTTATATGTTAAATTATAACATTTTTTTTATAATTTAATACTATAATATTATAGTTTTTTTTAAAGTGTAATTTTCTTCTTCTGAAACAATTATATACTATTTTAAATCATAATTTATTAATAATTAACTATAATTAAAACAAATAAAAAATATATATTTTTTTCTTTTATTTTTATTCAAAAGATTTGTAACTTTGTTATTATTAAAAAAAAACAATAAAATAGTTTTAATGAATTAATAATTATCTATAATATAATAGTAATTAAATATAAATAATATATTATTGATAGTTTTATAGATTATATTGTATTATTTAAAAATACATCAATCCCAAATAAACTATTTGTGTATGTCAGGTTGGATTTACAAAAACTAATGACAAAAAAAGAGTATTTTGGAAAACATGTACTATTGTTTATTTAATTTTTACTATAATTTAACTATTGATTTGAATTACCAAAAGCCTTTTTTGGAAACAATACTTGACACAAACTGTCAAACAAAAACACCCCAATAATGCCATAGTTTTAGATAGGTGAAGTAATTAATGAAATTATAAAAGAAAAATAATCATTTTAACCAATTATTTTCTTATTAAAACATTAATTAATAAAAACAATTGATTATAGTAAAATGAATTATAGACAATCTATAAAAAATAAAAAAGAAAAATAATTACAATTTAAAAAATGAACCAATATCCACAAAAAATGCCAAAATTTTGATACAATTCAGATGTTGAAATACTATACTTTCCAAGAAAAAGAATCATCAAAACTAATACCAAAGTGGATATCAAAAAGTGAAAGAAAAAGCCAACTAAAAAAGTCCACACCCAATCATGTCAACGATCACCACTGATGAGAAGACACGCATCGACACTTTATTTGTCGAGTTGACTTCTTTTTTCAATTCCCTATTCAAGGGTTCAGTTTCAATCACTTTAATCAATAACACGCACTCTCTAATATACTCGTGTTTCGAAGACATCTCATACACTGCAGACTATGGTCTTGAAAAGTTGGAGGTGGTCCTTGAAACTTTTTTAAACGCGGAGTTTGCTGTGTTAGAGAAAACAAAGCAAGAGCTTATTCCAACACTTCTCCAGAAGCAATTTGATGAGTGGAAAAATGTCAGGAAGTACCTCCTCTTTGTATTCAGTTGTCTTGACTATTGCCCACACCAACGGGTGAACGCAACTGTCAAATCTGTACTTAAACACACGTTCAGAGAAACATTCTTTGAGAAACTCGTTGTCAATGTTAAGATCTTTGATGTGCTTGTATCACTCATTAGCACCGCAAGGTTCTCCGCACAACTCAAAACAAACGACCTCCACGCAATTCTTTCAATTCTCCAATTCCACTTCGACGAACAACTCGCTTTCCACCTCCAATCATTTCAAAGAAAGAACGAGGAACAGGCGCTGACAGATTACAGAGCATTCTTAGCCACACTCGACAAATTAAACGTCTCAGAGTTGCTCAATCAGCTCATCAAGTTCGTCGATAACGAGCGTTCGATGATTAATCAGGCTCTGTTGCCGAATATGCAGTTGCCAATGACCAATTTACTTCATATGGAAATCATCGATCAAATATCGCCAAAAGTCGTGAGTTCATATCGCGAACTTCTTGAAGGAAATAAGGAGAAGGAGATACTTGTGATCAGCAAATTGTTTGATGGGCCGAAGGAGGCGACTCCTTTTGTGGAGATCACGCGCGAGTTTTTCAAGCGACTTTTCGACGACAAAGAGAAAGAAAGTGAGAAGACCACGGGGAGTGTTGAGGGTGCCATGAATTATTTAATTGCTATGAAGGAGAAGGCAGAACACATGAAAAGAACGTACTTCTACGGGAATGTCTACTTAGTCGAATGTGTTAGTAACACGATGAAGAACTGTCTCTCGCGAAGCAGCTTTAAAGAGAAAGGGGAGGAAAAGACTGTAGAGGCCATAATGGGGAGTTACTCCCAGAAGGTACTTACTACTGCGAGTGAAGAAATGGCTCTAAGTAAGATGGGAGAAGTCATCGACCTTGCGATGTACCTCCCAAGCAAAGAAAACTTCATTGCGATTTACCAGAAACTGTTAATTAAACGAATTGTTGAAGGGACGTCAAAGAGTATGGGAGTCGAGACTAAAGTTGTCGATGAAATCAGCAAGAACTTTGGAAATGCACTATCACAGCGACTGAAGAAAATACTGAGCGACACTACACTGTCTTTGGAAATGACACAACAGTTCAAAGAAAAGGAACACCCCTCTGTTAAAATGGGTGTGACTGTATTCTCCAAATTTCTTGTCACGAACAGCGAGAGTTACGAGGATGTTATCCTCAGTGATGAGATCAAAAGGGTGTGGGAGAAGTTTGTGTCGTGGTACTGTGCAAGGCACCAAGAGAGGCGTCTTGAGATGGACAAGCTCAACTCGTCAGTTGTGTTAAGTTATGAAGTGAGTGGTAAAAAGAAGAAAGTGACTGTGTCATACATTCAGTATTTAATGATCCATCTGATGTCACTCAAAGAGGGAAAAGGGAGTGAGTATACTGTCGTTGAATTACAAAAAGCGATTAGTGACAAATTAGAGTGTTTTATGCCACACCTCAGAACATTAGTGAAAAGTGGATTAGTTGCAATCAATAGTGACCAACGAGTTTGCCTCACCGGCAACGAATCCATCGACGACTTTTTGCTCGACAAAATCGAAAGGAAAAACAAGAAGAAAGAGCACAAAGAAGAGAAGACTGAGGAGGAAGAAGAAAAGGTCTTTACGTCAGTTATCTGTTTCTTGACGAAGTTAATGAAGCAGAAGAAAGATATGAAGTATGATGACCTTACGAAGGAGAGTGTCACCACATTTGGGAATGGATTTGAGGTGAAGACCATGAAGAAGGGGATTGAATATTTGATTGAGAAGGAGTACATTCTTCGAGATGACCAAGACGCAAACTTATTCCATTACATTGCATGAATGATGTTATTGAATTATAATCATATGATTCTGTTGTTTTGAGTTATTATCATTTTAATTGTGAGCAAATAAAAGTCATTTCAACACAAGAACACTAAAATTGCATCACTACATAATCATGTCAAACATCCAACTTGCCGAATCACTTGTTACCGAGCTTGAGACGTTAAACGTGTTTTGTGTCCCACATTTATTCAATCAAGAAAGTGTCCTCTTGGACATTTTAACGGAGACACAATCAATGCAAGTCGAAGTGAGAAATCACGAAATTTTCATTGATGACATGTGCGTCGACAAAAGCACGTTGTTGATGAAAGTCAAACAACAACTTCATATCAAAGACGATCAACCAATCGTTCTTCTACAAAGAACATCTACTACGACTCAACAAGTAATTACACTCACTTCAAGTCAACCAAATAAGAAGATTCAAATGGTTTTGACAAAGGAAAAGCTCATCGCTATGATACAAACGGGGAGTCTAAATTTCAAAAAAGAGTTCGCAGAATTCTGCTTGACTTGATAAACAACGAAATAACAGAAAAGAGGTCCAGCAATATCTCGAGACAAAGGATGGCGTCGAAAACAATTTGCATTTGGTCGACTTCGTTTCAAAGCGA
>NW_004191636.1:35679-43276 GCF_000330505.1 Entamoeba invadens IP1
AAAAGTTCTTTTTTCATCGCACCTTCTTTTTTTGATTCACTTGAAAGCATTGAGTTAGGTGTTCCAATACCTGCACAGATGTTTTTGAGTTGCATGATCGATTTTCTTGGTAATTTTCCTTCAACCAACGTGTCGAGTTTTTGTTCTTTCACAAGTGCAAGTTCCTTTTCATTTCTTTTATTGCTCTCCTCCAAGTCAATAAGATTGGTTTTCAATGTTTCAATCTCTTTAGACTTTTGTTCGAGGAGTTTGTCCATATCAGACTTGTGCATCAAATCAAGTTTCAGTTGTGTAATCATATGTAAGAGACCATCTTTGTCTCGCTGTAGTCCAAGTAACTCTTCTTGAAATTCAGTCACAACATCAGACTGAACTACTTTCCCATTGATCACCGTGATTTTGTTTGTTAAATAGAAACTGCCATTCACCTCTTGTTGTGTGGTGTCTCTCCCCTCCGCCTCAGAAAGTCGTTGAAGTGTTATATTGTGCGATTCCTTCTCCACTTCCAAGTCCATGACCAAGCCCTCGACTTTTGATTTCAACGCTCTGATTTGTGCGATCATTTCATTCGCGGACACAGATAGACTCTCAGTTACACTTTTTAACTTCTCGTTCTCTTCTTTGAGTTGATTGTTTTCTGCTCGTACCATTTCGTGTTGCTGTTTAAATCCCTCCATTGTTCGTAATAACCCTTCAATCACACTTGGGTCGACAGGTCCGGGGTCTTCTTCATAACTCTCGTTCTCCTCTTCTTCCTCTTCATGATAATTCTCACCATCAGTGTCTTCCTGTGACATGTACTCTTCATAATTTTCAGCGTTGTCATTCTCATTACCATATTGCGATGATTCCAACGGTGGCGTGTATGAACTTTCTGTTTCGTCCTGTTGTTGTGAATCGCTCATTTGATCTTCTTCACAATTAGAGTTTGAGTTATTTTTTTTCGTGACTCAATAAGTCACTTGCAGACTCATTTCTTTTCTTCAATAACCCTTTTAATATGTATTATATATTAGAAAATATTCTATTTTGGTAAACTATATTATATAGATCATTGTAACTAATAAATGAAACAAAGAAATCACTGGAATTCTTGAATAGTCTGGAGCGAAAGATGGATGTGTTCGCATAACGTTGAAAACCCATTTCGAATCAGTTTTAAGTCGTTAGAAGTGTATTCTCTTAATGTCAATTATATAATAGAGAGTATTATTATTATGATATTATATGATATTAATTTAATTCAAAGCTATTTGAACTGCCATCGCAACAAACATTCTAAGGAGATTCCCAAAAACACTCAACACACGGGTGACTTCTTTCTTTTTAAATTCTTTATCGACACTGACAACGTCGACAACCATTTTCGCGACTTCTTCATTTGGAAATTGGATGTCTGTTTTTCTGTTGGTTATCTTTCAATTAAAAGTGAATGAGGGAAACACAAACAACACATAAGCCATTCCCACTATTGTTTTATTAAGTTTAAAGTTATTAATCGCTTTACTCCATACCAACTTTAATAGTAACAGAAACTATAAAAAACTCATATTAATTTGCAAACAACGACACAGATGTTATCTGTCGAACCCATTACAAACGCAACATCACAGAGCATAGACGACAACTCCGCTATTCTGACGCAGTCCTTTTTCTTTTTTAATAATGCAACGATGTCAGTATTCGACAATTGATCCCACAACCCATCAGAAGCAACAATGAAGTACCTTTCGTTCTTCACTCGTTTGATGCTCACAAACTCCGGCAAGTCCGAAATGACTGGTTTGAGGGCGATATCCCCAATCGACCTCGACACAATATAATCTCCAAAGACTCGTCCTCTTTCCGTATACCCCCCGTACTCTTTAATCCTTTTAAATTCTTGTGGATTGGCGGGAGTATGTTCGTCACACATTTGATACACTTCATTGTCTGTAATATACACTGCTCTGCAGTCTCCACATTGTGCGACGTGAATGTGTGTTGGTGTGACAAAAGACACGGTGACGACTGCTCCGTCCGTGACTTTCATTTCTGTGAGTTGTTTCTGGATTTCTTCAAACGCCTGGAAGAAAGCCGTTCTGACGTCCGTAGTCTTTAAAAATCCGTACAGAAGTGCAGGGAACTTTTGTGAGAAGGTATTCGACACGACATTCCCCAAGTGTCCATCCACTGCTGCAAATAGAAAGTGGTCCGGTGCTGTAAAATTCGGTATACAGATGATCGAGTCTTGCATCTCCTCTCTATTACTACATTTCGAGCAAAAGGAGAATGACGCCGCCTCCGTCATAAATTCCTCTGGACGGTTAAATTTGCTCAAAAATGGAAATTGGACTGCTTGCCAACTCGGGTTCCCGTCCATTCGAATCACAAACTTCCTTTTCCCGATGTTTGGGACACTCGACAAATTATTGAGACTCAAGTCTAGTACTTGTAATGATGGAAATTCCAAGGGATGGACTTTGAAGTCTAACAGGCCATTCGATGACAAGTCCAATATCTCGAGTTTTGGAAGTTTGGTTTGGTTCATTGGAATCTCAACTAACGCGTTGTGCGACAATTTCAGTCGTCGCAGATTTGGGGCGTCGGGGAGTCGCACGGAGGTCAATCGGTTGTTCGACACATCAAATGAGACCAGCGACTTATTCACAAAGTCCGGAAGTGTCGTCAACGAGTTCATGCATAACGACAGCCGCTGGATATTGGGCAACTCCGACAAGATCTTTGGGCAGTCTGTGAACCTATTATTAGCCAAATGGAGGAGCGACAAGTTAGTCAACGTCGAGAGTTCTTGAGGAATTTCGCTGATCAAGTTTCCAGCGAGGAGGAGGACTTTTAAGTTTTGTAATGAAGAGAGTGGGGGGAACGTCGTCAAGTGATTATACGACGCGTTGAGTTTTGTGAGTTTTGGGCATCTTTGGAAGATAGGGGGGATAGAAGTGAGCAAATTGAATGAGACGTCGATAGCTCTCAAGTAATTCAATTCGAGGGGGATGTCTGGGATAGTAGTGATTTTATTCTTCGACAAGTCGCAGTTTTGGAGGTTCATAATTTCATTCAACTTCAAAGGGAAATGGTCCAAATCGTTGTTTCGTAAAGAGATGAATCCAATTTGAATTGTCCCTTCCGGTGAGAACGTGTTAATCAAATTGTTTGTAGCAATGAAGTCGTCGGTCGTCTTCGGAAGAGCGGTGATTTCGACTATTTTGTTATTACTGACATCAAGTGTCCTCATCTCCTTCACTGCATTAATTTCCTTCGGCAAAGTTGTTAAGTTCAAATTCGACACCATCAGTGTTTGTAATCGACTCAACGCACCAAGGGGTTCTGTAAAGCCTTCAAATTGGGAGTGACACAATGAGATCAGTCGTAACGACTTTAACTTCAGAAACCCCTCCGGAAGACTTTTAATTGGATTATAGTCTCCATTGAATGAAGACAAGTACGTCAATTGTGTTATCGATATCGGCAAACTCCCTATTCGGTTGTTTGAAACGTCAATGTTTTCAAGTTTCAGTAAACACCCAATCGATGGCAATGATGTGATTTTGTTCGTCCCCAAATTCATCACAACCAAATTGCTTAGACTAGTTATCCCTTCGACTCGACATAAGTTGTTTTGACTCAAATCTACAGACGTCAGACTCGGCAAATCCCAGTGTAACGGAATTTCAGAGATTTCATTCGACCCCAAGTTCAGCTCTTTTAAGTAACAAAACCCGTTCGGAAACGTTCTGATCCGATTCGCAAAGAGCGAAAATTGAAATAACTTCGTCAGTGATGTCAAACAACTCGGCACTTCCGTCACACAATTCTTGCAGACGTCCACCTTCGACAAATTTGTGAAGAGCGTCAAATTCTCAAGCGACGAAATTTGATTCCCGTCAGCATTAATATGTGTCAGTGCTGTCAAGTTCTTCAGTACTGGAGGAAATTTGGTGAACTCGTTCTTCGACATGTCCACACCAATCGCATTCAGTTTGGTTAAATCAGAGTTACTTAATTCTTTCATGTGACTTTCTTGAATATCAATATACGCCGCGTTTGTTGCCATTTCTTTCTCTTTTTAAGTTCAATCGGTGAGAAGTGTTGTTCTATTTTATTATTTTGTTATTTTTATTGTTTTTAATTGTTTTTATTATACTACTAACTATCACTTGTAGTATCTGGTAATAACAAATATACTATAATTAAACTATACAAAACAGTAGTAATATCAACTAGTTATTTAGTAATAAATGTTAACAAATGTAGTATTATAATAATTGATACAACACATCTATACCATCCGAACCGACTTTGGAACAAGAGAAAATTTGAAGAAATTTGGCGCGTACTGTTGTAGAGAGTTTAATCGGAGACGTGCGGGCTTGTTTTTGACTATTGAGTCACTTCCATAGTTACTATTTAAATATAGTTTATTTTCTTATAAAAAGCTATTTCTATGTCAAACGAAGAGGTTGCTTGTATTTCTATTGGAAGCTTATCGACAGAAAAAGGAACAAACCTATCAGTTCGAGGACGTCTTGAATGAACACTTCATTAAAAGAAAAGTAGTCCACCTGTTCCAAGTCGTCGACATCGATGATGTCCAAATTATCGAATTGAGGATTGAGGTGTGATTGTTTCTTAGTCTTCAAAATGAATTGCATCAAGTGCTAGCGCTGACTGAGAATGTGTTAGAATAGAGAGTGATTCTTTTGACGTTCATGAAGAGTGAGATACACGCTCTTTTATGTTCGTTATATAAGAGTTCTGGTATATCAAAAGGATTGACTATCATCAAGTTCTCTATTTGGACATTTTCCACAAGCAGTGTTCTAAAGAGGTAATATGCTTTAAACAAGAAGATGATAGTATCTCTATATATGATTATTCATTTCAATATTGAGTATTCGACAGATCTGCATATAAATAAACAAACCCCATTGCAAAGATATTAATCTTCTTTGTTTGTGCTAATATAATCGACTGTAACACATTAGAAAATGCAACATGAAGGTATGAATCATTATAATCTGGCATTTCCCCGTTCTGTGACAAATTGACTAGAACTGGTGTGACACTCTTTGGTAATTTCGACAACGCCAAAAATTGAGCAAATTCCTTTTGTCGTTGTTCTTTGTGAATTGACCCAGTCAAAAAGATAAGACACTGTTTCATATCACTCGTGTCTATCCCACTCACTGTTATCGTTCGCATTTTCGAGTCCGTTCTCTTCTTAATGCGCAGTGAGATCTTCTCCAAATTCCCTTCACACACATTCGACATGCCTGGTAATACAATACTCTTATTAATATGATCAAATTGAACATTCACCATATCCATTGATGACTCTTCACTATCACTTCCTATCTCTTCAAAGAATTCTGACGCACAATGACAATCTCCAACACACTGACACACTCGTTCATGCACTTTTGTAACAGAAGGCAAGTTCTAGTTGTTAGTTTAATTATACTATTAACTATTATATACTATACATATACTATATATAACTGAACAAACATATAACATCTTCCCTGAATAACAACACTCAACGGATATAAGAGAGTACACTAATGTAAAGATCCCACGATCATTATAAGCTTCATACGATATTATTGGAACGGATTTCACTAAAGAACGGACCCCGATTATCGATGACTCAAATGGACCGACTAACTGCCCATTCTTCCATATACCAGTCAGGGTTTCCCCATAATTTTCATTGTCACCCCATACAATAGACCCCTCAACACAACTCCCCTCAGTCCTCCCTTCCAGTGTATAACTCTGGACTTTTCGTGTGATCAAATTTTTGGTTTGTAAGTTGTACCTCCGGACACCCTTAGTCGACTCATTGATAGAAGTGATGACGGGGCTTAAGAAGTACAACACGGGGAGGTGCCGAATTACAAACAGAAAAATGCTTGAAGAGAGAATTGTTAATATCACAGCAATTAGTAGACACAACAGACACACCATTATAGTCACAAACGAGTTATAAAATTCATTCCAGAAAAACACTATACAAAACCAGTACAACTCAAACATCAAAACAACTAGAAGTGGTCTTCTTGTCATTTTCTATGAAGTCTCTGAACACATTTGAATGATACAAACCTCACTACTCGTAATGAAAAGATCACAAAGACAGTCAGAAGAATCATAATAATCTCTTCGTTGATGTACTTCGTTAAAAACTGTTTGAATGAACTGTCTTCTTCAACAGACCCCGACGTTTCTTCTCTTCTTTCAACAAAGAATTTCACCACTATCCCAATGAAATAGATCAACAAAGAAATTAAAAACACTACCGACGTCTTCATCGACGTCGTCGACAAGAAATCGACACCATAAAACTTCCTTTCAAGTCTCCGGCGTTTCATCGTTTTAAATATTTTTTGAACCGACTCGATTTCGTTCTGTGATATCGATTCAACGTCAATGTCTGTTATCCCAACTTCCTCTTCTTCGTTCGCTTGTGACTTCACAAGTGAAGTTTCCATGCTTTATTTAGTTTCTTTCGATATTTCTCTAATTCAAAACATTAAACTATAATGTATAGTTAATTTTACCATTAACACAATTCCTCAAAGTCCGATTGAGGAATAGGTGAAATGCTTGAAAAATCAAACAAAACAATGCAAACTCTCAGTTATCTTTAATTTCAGTGACGACTCCGGACCCTATTGTAGTCTTGTTGCATCTTAAAAAGAACTTTCCGAGGTTTTTTCCAGTGGCGCCGATTTCAAGAACAAGTGGTTTCTGCAATATGATTTCAACACTTGCCTCGACCTTACCACTCAGTTTCTTTGGCTTCACATGAACGTCACGAACACCAGAAAACATGATACGTGCAAAGACACATGGACTATTCCCACTCCATGTATACAACTGCATTAAAGTCCCTCTTCGAATGCTCATGTCGAAGGTATTCAATTTGACTGTTGCGTCAAACTTCCTCACACCGACAGGCAAACTCTCGGGATTCCCAATGACTTGATACTTCCCAATCGAGCGGTCTGGGCCTTCAACCAACAATTCGGTGATATCACCAGCACCTGCGTAGTCCACCATATCATTCCCTTTCTTCATTCTTTTCACAACAAAACTCTCCATCATTGGGCCCACAATCACATTATCACGCTCCGCTATCACTCCACGAAGAATATGTCCGCTCACAATACTTCCATTCCCTTGTCGCGTCGACTCGTTGATGACCATTCGAAGTGGTCCTTCGACATTACGATACCCTCCACTCTCTTGCACGATGATGTCTAACAAACAGTCTTTACACCACTTGCATTGGTTACACGGCGACGTCAGATTCTCTCCGCTCAACCCACTAATAGGGATATATCGGATATTATTAAAGTCAACACCCGACGACTTGATCACGCTCTCCGCAAAGTTCACAACGTTCTTGAATTTGGTCTCCGACCACTTCATCGCGTCCATTTTGTTGATCGCGACAATCACTTTCGAGACATTTGCGTTCGCCAATGTGTTGATGATGTCCAAAAAAGTCCCTTCATACGTGCAGTCCAAGTTGTGTTTGTCACCATCGACTACTACACAGCTACATCAGCTTCAGATATCGCTTCTATCGTCT
>NW_004191636.1:43376-71039 GCF_000330505.1 Entamoeba invadens IP1
GTTGATAGTGATACCCCTTGTCCTTTCTTCGTCGTCGGTGTCCATCACCCATGCGTACTCAAATGATTTCTTGCCTTGCACCGCGCACTCCTTTTTGTTCTTTTCGAGAGAAGAGTGCGCCACTACGCCGACTTCCTGTAAGATGTGGCCGACGGTCGTCGACTTCCCCGAGTCGACATGCCCCGCAAAAGACTACGGTCAATGGCGAATATGTTCCCATGCGGGATTCTGTGATCTTTTTAAGGACTTCTCTATGGCGCTTTTCTGTGTGTTGTACTTGTGGCATATTACGAGGCGTCGATGGGAGAGGACTTGGAGTCTTCGGGACGGGTGTTTTTGGTTTGAATGGGGTTTTAGACGACGGGACGGGTGTTTTCGATGTCGCCGTCTTCTCAATAACAGCCGTTTTCTTAACAGGAACATATTTCTTTTTAATGAACGCTATAGCTCGCTTGACATCGTAATTCGCCTTCTCTAAAAACGTTTCGACTTTGTCCTCTGTCAACGTGTCTGCTATTTCCTCCGGCAAAAAACTGTACACATCATCAATAAGGTCTTCGATCTCATGTCGTGAAAGTTGGGGGTCTTCTTCGTATGCCATTAATAGTAAAGTGTTGTTCTTTGAAGCTTCTTAGTTTCTTTTTCCTCTTCTCAAAACTTTGAATTTTGTGTTGATGGCAAAATTCAAAAGTTAATTTTAAATGTAAATTTCAAATCGCTTTTGCAGGGTTCTTTTATATAGTTAATAACATGGTTTTATTATAGTTTTTTGTTAGTTTTCGGAGAGAAGAAAACCAAACGTGGGGAGAACAAATAGGGTTTCCTGAATTTGTATACACCTTCGAACAAGCAGTAAAATTTAAAAAATGAACTAAAAAAGCAATGGAAAACTATTGTTTGTTATATCCCCATCATTCCGATTGTTATAGAAAGAACGGGACGAGTTGACCGATAGTTGTGAATGTCAAAGCGAACAAGAACTGTCAGATAGAAATCAAGGACGACGTTGACTTAATTCTCAAACTTGTTTGTTGTTGATGCTATTGATCATCTTAAGTTCCTCACAAGTAGTTTTCTTTAACGAAGTCCAAGGAAGGCACCAACGAGCTTAAAATCACATTTGAAACGACGTCTGGCAAGTCCGGGTTTATAGGGTTTTTAGATGAGAAGTCCGGGAGTTATCAAATCGTCACAAACCTTCGCTTTACAGGGGGGGACACTGTGACATTTATGGTTGTGGGAAGCGGTGAATTATATATCTCCGGGTGTTTACTCAACTGCAATGAACTGGCGAATAATTGATTGTCCTTATAGTTTCATTAATAGGTTTTGAATCTAATTTAATAACTACAAATTGTTATTGAATGAGTAAGTATGTCCAACAACAAACCACCGATGAACAGATGAAGCTCTGGCTCGAGGAACGACGGAAGAGATTTCCTCGTCGTAAACCTACTCAAAACAACGACGAGAAAAAGACGGAAGAGTCGAAGCCAAGACCTCCTGAAAAAGACGAGAAAGAGCAGACGAAGGTGAGAGAAATTGGTCTTGAGAACATGTCAGACCTCCCCGAAGAAATATCGTCCAAAAAAGAGGAACCAAAAGAAGAAGAAGAATATCAGAAGAAAAGTGCAAACACTAATATCAAAAGACAGAAAAGACATGACATCACCGATTTGTTAATGACTAAAATGCAAGAACAAGTGCAAGAAGTCGAGTTTGATATTCTCTTCGAAGCCATCGATTTTTTACTCGAACAAGAGAACCACTGAAGTGTTCATTGACCGCTTGAGGTCGAAGTAATTGATGACTGAATTGTAATTCCTTTACACTTTTGAGTAGACGTATAGAACCATTTCTTTTGGCCTTGTTATCCTTTCAAGTCATAGATACAGGTCTTTTAAAGACAAGAGAACCATCCTCTCAGATATACTTTTGGATGAAATATACGGTTCGGTGGTCGAGTTGTTATTTATTTACTCGTTCAAAGTTACTAAGAACAATAACAAATGAATTATTAAATTTTAGTGATAAATTAAAAAGATATTAATAATAAATAGTTAAACACAATTAGAGTGACTGGAATGTAATGTGTGAAGACTCATCGATGGACTCCGATATCAGTTGGTTCATTCCTTTTCCAATGATTATTGTTCGGAGCGCGTCACAGTGTGCAAAGCACTTTTTGCCAATATACAAGACGTTTTGTGGGATGACGATGGTTTGCAACGATTCGCAATTTGCAAAACACGAAGTTCCAATTCCAGTAAAGCAGTTTGGAACAGTGAAAGAAGTGACTTGTTTTGTGGTTTGAATTTTCTTGCCATTCACGTTAAATTGCTCTGAAAATACATTCAGTCCCAAGAGCCTTTCATTGCCGAATAAGACATTATTGTTAATTGTTGCCAAGTAATTTGGAATGATCAAATTGATCAAGTTAGTGCATTGAATAAGAGCATTGACGTCAACAGAATTCAATGTTGTTGGGAGTTGTAATTTCGTCAATTGAACGCACCCATAGAAGCAAGCATTCAGTAATGAAGTCACATTTTGCGGTATCACAAGTTCCTTTACATTTGCGAATTGGTAACATCTATTTCCCAATGAGCACACGTCATTTGGTATTGTCGAGTTACCGTTCATGAGTCTGTCCATCTCTGTGTATAAGATTCTTTTACACACGTTTCCGTGCTCTTTCTGTGGGAATGTGTTATGGTAAAACACTTCATACCATATGACATGTTTAAATATCAACCCGTCGTTGAACCAAATATCATTCTTCGAATACAAGTGTTGTGTTTCGACCTTCGGGAAGAATTTCCGTGTCTTCTTGTTCATCGGGATTGGGTTATAGTGAAACCTCTCCATGTTGTGCGCAAACTTTTTACATACACATTCGACGTTCTCGTAGTCAGAGAACAGTTGAAAGTACTTCGACACAATCATTAAGCTATAACAGTCTAATGTAGCCATTCCTCCTTGTCTTCAATTGACCTTTGCAGTTTCTTGGGCCTTTATATATTCGAGACTTTCCGTTCCACATTTGTAAAATGAAACAATCACAACCTCTCATTTTGTTTCGGTTTTTCTTTGAAAACCCTTCGACTTTTCACAAGAGCTTTTCAACTTTTTTTCAATTCACTTTTTCAAGTGTTTTTGAGGTGAAGGAATTTGGAAAAAATGAGGGAATTCAAGCAAAAAAAGTTACATCAAAAGTGGTGACTTTTCCAACTTCCGTTGGGTTTTCGGTATTTTCCCATAACTGTGTGTGGAATTCCCAGTCATTTGTTTTATAATCTCGAATATTTTCGAGATTTCTTTTGTCGTTATAAACAGACGAAAAAATAAAATTTTAACAAAAACAAATTTATTTCATTTGGTAAACTTATAGTAAAAATGTTTATATTTTATTGTATTTTTGAATAACACAAAGATAACTTCATTTGCCAAAAAAGTGATTCTCAAACATACAAATGTCAATTTAATAAATATTTTTCAACAAAAGTTACACAGTCTTAATAATTGGTAAAGGCCTCTGAAACTATTTTGATTTGGGATATTGAGTAATAAATCGGGATGATTAACAATAAAGTCCTAAAGATCTTTCGAATATATTAATAGTTTTGTTATTATAAGTAGTAGTTATTTTTTTTATTATAACAAGTTATTATGAAGTTTTAAAATAAAGTTAAAATCGAATCATCATATTTCAATTAATTTTAATTACCATATAAGTTAAACAAAAATAATCTAACCAAAAGCAAATCTTGAAAGTGTTTTTTTTATTCCTTTTTATGTTATTAAACTTAATAATAATTAATACTATTTTATTAAATAATATTATTAATATAATATATTATTAAAAAATAATTAAAATTATAATCATTGGAATAAAAAGTTTATAATTGAAAATTTTTTAAATATAAATAACAATTTTTAAGAAATAAAATAATATCAGTTTTTTTAGTATTTCCTTTGATTTATATCTAATATTTATAAATTTAAAAAATAGTGTTCAGTTTATCAAAAAATGTATTATATTTATATTATAAAATATTATACACAAATAACAAAACTATATTTATTAATAAATAAATTATAAATATTTATCATACCAAATCCGATGATTCGTAAAAGAAACTCGAAAGGAACTCAAAAATATCAAAATGCTATTGTTATTATTTTTCATACTTTGTATGTCTGAAGACAGTCCAAAGCCTTCAGAAATACAAGAAGAAACGCACCCAATAACAACAAAAGTGTTTTTTGACATTCGAATGGGGAATGAAAAGGCTGGTCGTATAGTGATAGGTTTATATAGTGATGTTTCTCCAAAAGCCGTTGAGAATTTCCGAGCGTTGTGTACCGGTGAGAAGGGTCTTTCTTCTACGGGTCTTCCTCTTCATTATAAAGGGTGTAAATTCCATCGAGTTATACCAAACTTTATATTACAGTCGGGGGATATTACACAGGCAAATGGATATGGTGGAGAGTCGATTTATGGATTAACATTCCCCGACGAGAATTTGGAAGTGAACCACACCAAGAAAGGATTAGTTTCTATGCAAAACAATGGACCAGATACTAACAATAGTCAATTCATGATCTCCCTTATACCAACTCCTTGGTTTAGTGGAAGGTATATTGTTGTTGGTGAAGTTATTGAAGGCTATGATCTCTGTCAAAAGATTGGTAATTCAGGTAACAGATCTGGAGAAACAACTCGGCCCGTCATCATTGAGAATTCCGGCGTTTTAATTTAATTTTACTTTTGTGAGTTTTATTAGAAAGCAGTAATGAAGTTTATTATGTGTTTTATTGTATTATAAAACTCATTTGACTCTATAGTATTATTGATAATAAAAAATGTTAAAAATATATAGTAAAACAACAAGACAAGAGGTGTCTTGAACATCAATACATCACCTTTACTATTGAACTGGAGTGCTTATAACACATTTCTATGTCGTTCTTATGTGTATAAAAGCGAATAAACAATTTCAATTTTGATACATACAACTCATTTGGTACATCCAGTAGCACCCTCGTAAGTGCAAAACTCACCCCCATTACTACAATACCCACAAGTCTGTGTTGCGCGACACCACCCACACTTATTGTTAAGACAACTACTTTCAGTGGTTTTTGTCTCACACATTTTGAATGTGAATTCCCCATAAGAAACAGTGATAATACCAGAACACTTCAACAGAAATGAAGTCGTCGTGGTATCCATCTCCGTCGACACTATCCCTCGCACCGTCGGAGTGATTTCAGTCGGGTCATATTTAGTCTTAGGCATTACAATGGAGAGGTTGTCTGGTATTTTGTTGTCGCTATACAAAATCGGCGTGAAACAATTCCATGGTGGAGATGAAAATATGATTGGGGTAATTGGGGTGTTTTGCAGAACTCTTACTTCATATGGCCTTGCCATATCTTTAACGTTCATAAAGATGAATGCTGTTCTTTAGTATATTAATATAATATATTATAATATATATATATTATATTAATATTATAATATATATTATAATATTATATTATTATAATATATATTATAATATTATATTATTATAATATATATTATAATATAATATTATTATAATAATAAAAACAAACGTTGTACAAAAACTAAAACAATAGTTGTGATAATAGTAATAACTAAAAACCCAGAATAGAACACTAATGTCCACAAGAAATTCCATCTTTTTGTGAATTTAGAGAGTAAAAATATGACTCCACTTACTAATAAAAAAACGATGGTGTATACACATGACATAATCACACCTCCATACCCTAATATACACTGAACTATAAATGAGATGTGAATGATACTGAGTATAACAGTCCATGTAATGAAATGAACGGGTCGCCACTTCAATTTGACTCTCCCTTTATTGAACATCCCATTCAAGTCCTTTCTTTTCACAATAACAGCAACCCAAAGTACTATAGTCATTGTCATCATCACACAAAACAATATGATTAATTCCGGTAATAAGAATGGGACTATAATAGTAAAAATGCTAAATAAGATAGCTGTAGTCAATATCCAAATAGCTGGTCCAAAGACTTCAAATGAAAACACGACTTGTGTTGTACTTTTCTCCACATATGTTTCTTTCCCATTCTCTTCTAACACGTCTTGTAACTTTTTAACGGCATCTTCGACTATTTTTGACAAGTCGTTGTACTCCGTCTTAGCATTCGACTGGAGTTCTAATGTGTTTTGATGAATGGTCTTCAGCGCTTCGACGATATAAGGCACTACCCCAAGGTAATCGACACTCAAATTGCCATCCGCATCTTTCTGGACTAAGTCCGGTAACACCTCTTGCATCTCCTGTGCTACAAACCCACACTTCACCTTCGTTGGGTCTGTCTTGTATGCGTATTTCCGCCCAATAAGACCAGTCACCGACGACAAAGCGTCTTCAATTCGTGTGATGTCTGTCTTTGTTCTCGCATCGGAACGCACCAAATACCCATTCTCTGCAAAGATCTCACCATACACATGAAGGCGCTTTAATTGCTCGCTGATTTGCTCGATTTTAATAAAGTCGTTCATTTGCTCGTCACCTTCGAGTGGAAATTGGGGTGATACTTGCAGTCCTGTTTGTTCGACAAAATCGATGTTTTGGTTCATTTCTCCTCCATTATTCCTCTCGATATGTTCCACTGCAAAAGTTCCTTCATTTTCTTCGTGTTGTGCGACCCCTTTGAAATTATTGTTTTGGTCAAACATCTCATTACATGGCATCAAAAAAGCGAACGGGTAGTTCTGTGATGTCGTCGTCGAGTTTTTCTGTTCGTCTGTGTGTGTTTCAAATGAGTAAGTTTGGCCTTCTCTTTCTTTTTTGATGTTTGTTGTATCTCCTAAAGTCTCTTGTTTCTTTTCAGTCTTTTGTTCATTGGACTTCTCACTCTTCTTCTTAGAACTTGATGGGAGTTTTTCTACTAATTGAATCATATACTTTTCTGAAACTAATTTCATTGGATTTTTGTCAACTGTTTTCTTAAAAGCAGTAACAGGGTACATGTTCGGGTAATTTTGGGTATAATAAGTCCTTAAGTGAGCATCCCATACGTGTGCATAACAATTAAATCTTGATGTCAGAAATAATTAATTAACGAGTAAATTATAGAATTATCAATAAAATCGAACGAGGTATAATTTCTCATAAAAATTGACAATTGATGGGTGAGTTGGACTAAAATTAAACTCGCTAAATACATGTTTCGTTAAATAAAAAATATATGTTAATAAACACAACACACCTTGTCTTGAGTGGTTCATTACAGTTTGGGAAGACACACTTCCAATTCTTTTTACGTTGTTTGAGTGTTCGTGGAATGTCTTCTGAAGATACCATTACCTTCACATGCTCAGTCGTTCCACGCTCTTGCATTTGACAAAAAGATTCATCTCACATCAATATTACTGACTTGAGACAAAAGAGACATTTCTCATATAAAATGTCTGTCTTTGCTTGTACCGTATTTTTAACTCAAAAAAGTTTGGTTTCTTACAAAAATGAGTTATGTACTATATATTTATAACATTTTATTATTTTTTTTAATATCATTTGTTGTTTTGGGTTATTAATTAAAAAGAAAAACCATGCTGTATAGTTTTGGTTATTATTTTGTTTAATTCATTCAATTTGTTCACTTTTCTTTTTTATAAATGATGTTTCTCTTTGATTATATTTTAATCATAAATTAATTCAATAATAATTACTAATTATTTGAACTATTTATTTCAACAATTACAATTATATAGTAAACAAAACTATTACAATAATACAAAAAAAACAAAACTTAGAAACAATATTATATAAAAACTACAAGAAATATACTTAAAACAACGGGAAATTAATATAAATAAATACCCCCTAAAATTGTACCAAAACCAAGTAAAGTGAATCTGTCAAAATAAATCATCATTATTCATTTCAAAACTACATTTAATAGTATTTTAATTAATACTTAAAAGTACATACAATAACACAAATATAAAAATGTTATTAGAATAAAGGAAATGTCGCAAACTTCCCGTTATTTAATGAATAATTGTTTTGTTCATATACCCCAAGAATTCGACAAATTCACTTCATTCTAAAGCGAAAAAGCAGGGGTTTTTCAAAGTATCTGAAATTGATCAAATCTTTCCCCAATGAGATCGTTCCAATTTATGTTTTTGTTAGCACTTGCTCTTTCCGCAAAGATTCTAATCATTTTTGAGAAACACGATGAAGACGCAAAGCAACTCTATGACGTGTCAAGTAACTCAGAAATTCTCAATGACATTTCTTCCCTTCAAAACTTCAAGCGGAATAACAACACCATTGCGGTCATCCCTTTTTCAATCTTCTCTGATCCCCAAAAAATTCCGATATTAATTGAGTTTGTGGCGGGGAAGGGCTCTTTAGTTGTGTGTCTAACAAAACAAGACACTGCTCAACACTCAGACATCTTACGATCTTTCCACCTCTCTGTCGACCAATACACCAAAACGGTCGTATCACTCAGACATAACTTGACACACCAATTCGTTCAATTCGACTCCCCGCAAGCACTCTTCAACAGACTTCAAACAATTCAACAGACTTCTACGGTTCTCTTCGCTTCGTTCAATCCAGCTTTCTATTCTCAAGTTTCGAATAATTCGACTTCAAACGACAGCGAGTCGGAAATGGAGACACCATCGAAGAAAAAGGTGAAGTATACCTGTGACTCCCCAAGACAGTGTATTCTTCCTCAAGTCACTACCGCAACCATTTCTTCCGACGACTTCACAACTCCCGACTTCTCTGGAGTTCAACAGAGAGGGTTATGGCTTTCAATGGATGGCTATAATCTTATGATATACATCGACACCTGTTCTTCGGATTGTAACACCGTGATTGAAGTGACTACAGACTGTTACAGACAACTTCCCGTGACTTTTAATGGTGACAAAAATTGTTTAATCAGTTTCTATGGGAAGAGTGGCCAGAGTTATAAAGCGCACATCATCGCAACAACGACAAAGGAGACTTGTCATGTCGTTACTATAATGAAAGGTTTGTTATTAATATATTAATATATTATTATTACTATTAGATTATAATATTACTATTATAAAGCAACTCACCTTTAGAAACTTCAGAAACCCCATCCAACACCGTTAATATCTGGTTGATCATCTCGACTGGCATCTTTTGTGCGATTTTAGTAATAACTGCGACTACCACAGTGATCTACATCATTATCAAATACAAGCGGACAAAGAGAGTTCCGCCCAAAACGGATATCGAAGTGTCACTTAATTAAATGTTTATTATTCAACGCCCTTTGGGGATGGAGTTACAACGACTTGAACTTGAATTCTTTGTCCAAGTCTTGAACAAGGGTTTGTAGTGGTGCTACGTCGTCTTTACTTAACATTTTATATTGTCGACTGAAAGCGTAGAAGTGTTTAAACCCACGGAGTGTCACTGTTTGTATCCCGAGTTGTTCCATGTGCTCCATATGGTTATAAAACATATGGGCGTAGACCCGAAAGAGTCTTTTAAATATCTTGCGAACGGTCTCGACAAACACTTTAGGCGGCTTGTCGGTGAATTCCGCGGGGAAGATCTCGGGGTTATCGAAACAGCTTTGTACCCAAGTAAACAGTTTGTCGCAATACTCCGGCGCACTCAGCTGTTGTGTCTCTCCATTCTCCATCCACACGTATTCCATCTTAGGACCCGCACTCATCGTCTTACACTTCGACGCTATACATAACGCTGTGATCGATGAATATGTCAGATTCACTTCATTAAAGAGATCAAAACAATTCACGGCTACCCAATCATTCACATTTTGTCCAACAGGACATTTGACCGCTCGTAAGAGATCACCACTATTCACCCCATCTTTCACTTGAATGTGAAGATCATGACGTGGCGTCCCTTTCGGGATTTTTTTGATGGGCTTCATCGTCATCACTTTCTTGCGATTCCACATCCTGTCAACACTTGTGAATTTTGAAGATGTTGATAACTCGGAAAGTTTCGTTTTGCACGTCCGTCTTGGAAAATGAAATTTGTGTATTAAAAACAAAACTATATTTTGTAAATCTTTTTCATTAGTATATGACATTGGATAAGTATTTTTACTATAATAAAGTGGTGTGAATTACTTTTGCAATTTAATTATCTGTTTTGGAAAACTTGGGTGTTTTAAGAAAATTCTAAAAAATAACTATTGGAAAAATTTTTGGAGAGTTTTCTTTGTAATCTTCATTGATTTATTTTGTATAGTTTTGAATATTCCAATCAGAAGAATCAAACAAAGTTGACAAATTCTATATTTAAATAATTAATTTATAATGATAAATAAACCATTATTGAATTATTTATTTATTAAAAATTTTCATCAAAATAAATCATAATTAAATTATAGTTAGAATTTTTAGAACATAATTCAAATATTTTTTTATTAAAATAATTACTATTTCAATTATTTACATACAAAATAATATAACTATTATTTATAATAGATATATGAATAAGTTATAGTAATACAATCAATTAATTTGAATTATAGTTAATTTTATTTAATAAATAACAAAAGAAGTGAAATGAGTGAAAAAGCCAAAAAGTTCACTTTTTACTCAAACAAAAAAGACGATTGATGATCGCCTTTATTGAACGTCGACGAGTTGGAAACCCAATAATTTTCCCTCGAATATCGCCTTTATATTCTTTAAATAAACTTCAAGGAAGTGATTTTTTAAAAGATGGAGGGGTGCTTCTTGGTTATAATCCAATGGGAGACTCAATCGGTTTGTAACTATATTTTATAACTTAATTAACTATTGATTTACTAATCTATTGTAGGCTATTCTTGTACTCAAGTACCGACTTTGAATGAGACAGTCAGGTACAATTTCAGTCTTATCTTCTCAAAGTTTGAACCGCCATTAAGACTCGATTTTCATTCACTTCCTATTCTTCCACTCCTTGACTTAACACCATCGCTTCCCCTTCACATCTTATTTGAAAATGTTAACAACAACAACGTCGTTGTGTACCACTACTCTAATAACACACTCCACTTGTCGATACTGAGTCTCTCGAAGAACTCATTTCCGGCGCATTTCTCGTTGTCACAAGTCACACAACCGTTCTCTGTTTTCATCTTAAAAAACTCAGTAAAGGTCATTTCGTCAAGGCACATCATCACAATTCGCTTTACGTGTCAGCCATTACAAGACTGTGAGTGTATTACCGCTTCACAAAATGTAGTCTCTTTGAATGTCAACGTGACAACTCGATGTATCAAAGTGACTGGACTTCTCTTCGACACAACACCAATAACTTTCATTTCCATCGAAACGCCACCTCCCTATCATGCAATACTTCCTTTCGTTTGTTTTACTATTAATATAATATATATATTATATTATTATATTATTATATATATTATATTATATTAAGTACTTAACAAGACACTCAACGCTAGATGACTACAAGATTTGAATATTACACACTTTCTCTCAACAACAACGCCGTTTTAGTCTCCCATTTCTTCAGTTTGTATCATTCGAAGCACTTTATCCGTTGTGTTCATTACATTTAATCATATAGATGGTACCCCGACACCACAAGTAATTCATTCAACACATTTCAACACACTTTCCGAGTCACAAATAACCTTCAAACAGATGTTACTTGATCACTACAAAACAGAGAAGATAATACACCCATTGCGGTACATATACTCCTTGTCTAATGCGTCGACATTTACTAACACCACTGTAGATGTCATTAGACATCCACTTGGTCTTGCAACACTCACATTTTGAATGTGTAATTCAGTTCGACTTGTTCTTGCACCTCAACCCAATAAACAATACAAAATACATTATTTCTTCAGCAGACAATGCCGGAGTAAAAACTCTCGTGTTTGACTCTCCTTCTCTTGTCTGATTTTCTCTTCGAACAGCCGGCGATTTCTCTCGACGCGGGTCTCTCTCTTCTGTGTGATGATATCCGCCTGTTTGTCTTGTGGTCTTTCAAGAATCAACATAAGGCGGTCTTGTTTATTCACAACAACTTTACTCTGCGATTGTTGGAGTTGTTTCACTATATTCTTCGTGCTTGTCTGGGTCACATGTTTATCTTCAGACTTCGGTATTTTGAATAAGACGCTGACGCTTTTGACGGTTGATGTGTCGTTCATCTTCTCTTTATGTACGACGGGGAAGATCTCCTGAATTTCCAAATCCTCTGTCGAGTGTTTCAGTGTTGTCTCGACAAATTTGATCAAGTCGGCGGCCTCCTGTTGCTTCTCGTTATTCTCCACAATTGTGTCCAACACTTTCTTACTTCGAGGAGACCCAACGGGGTAAAACTTTTGTTCTTTGAATTGATTTGATGGCATTTTCTGTGGGATGCTTTGGACTGTAATGATTGGTGGGGGTTCTGTGTCGATGAGTGTTCTGTTTCTATCTATTGGAGGTGCTTCATCTCCAAGCGGTGTGACACTCAATTCGCACACTTCATTCTTGTCGAGTCTCTGTAATGTTTTGTTATGTGTCTTTTCCTTTTCGATGATCTCTGGTTCATTCCCAAGTATTATTTCGCTCTCTTCTATTGTGACTGGAATGTTATATTCGACATTTTGAGATTTGAGGATTTTATATGAAGGGTGCAATTGTTCTGTAATGACGACTTTGTTCTTCGTCACATCTTTACTGTTCTTGAGATGTTCTTTGTTTTGTTCTTTATTTGTCTCTGTTGAAGTAATATTCGAGACTTCTATATTAATCATTCCATTCTCCTTTTCTTTCACTTCCACTATCTTGTCCTTCATAACTTCTTGATATGTGTTAGTGTTCATTACTGATATTTCATCATACACTGGTGTCATCATCTTCCGTTGTTTCTCCTCTCTTTCTCTTTTCCATTCTTCTATTTGACGTGCACCATCCTTAAAAATGGAGTCTTGGCTTTCCCGAATTTTGTCCGAACTATTACACCTCATAGTCTTCCTTTTCTTTTTATCGGTCTCTTTTTGCCGCGTCAGTCGTTTGTGGTCTCCGATATCCTTACACTCGACTATCGACAACACACTCTCCTCTTCTCCTCCAAAGGACTTTTCTTTGATCTTCCCAAGACTCTTGCGGACCTTTTTCGTCAGCCCTTTAATACCTTTTTCCGTCGAAACATCTTCGATTTTAAGTATTGGTGATGTGCTCTTCCCATCTTTGACTTCCTTTTTAATAGTTCTTGGGCTCTTCTCACGCTTTTCGATCTTAGGCAACACTTCCATTCCCATTGCTTGTGCAAAACAAATTTTACAAACTCGCTCTTCAGGCCCTTTAGGCGCAAGTTGAATCTTCCCACGACTACAATCCCCACAAATACACCGCCCACACATCCGACAGTGGTGTCTCCGATTCACAAAAGTGAATGGATCATGACAGATCAAACAACACTTCGTTTCATTGTCCGGTATCCACACGGGACGCAATATCCCTTCTTCACTCTCACTTCCACTCTCACGCCGCTCCTCGTCCGAGTACTTCTCAATCTCGTCGTACCACCCTTTCATCTCCCTCTTGCTCCCGCAGATCACTGTAAAGCTCTTCTTATTATTTTTGATCTTAAAGCTGTATTCAAATCGCGTGTCAACCTCAACACGGACGGTACGCAAATAGAACCACTCCGATACTATAATCCGTTGATTGCCAATGCCGTAGATCATCAAATCATTGAACAAATAGAAGTACCGCAATTTGTTCGTCTTCTTGCAGACCTTCATCAAGACGCCCTCCTTCACCAAGAAGCGGTCTTCCTCCGACAAGTCCAAGTCGTGTAATCCACTGATGTTTCTTTTGGTTTGAATGACAACGGCTTTCCGTTCGATGGCTTTTGTCTTGTTGTTGACCTCTTGTGTCACACTTTTGATTTGTTGCAGTGACTCTTCAATACACAAATAGTCTTCTTCTGTCTTCTCGGTGTGTTTCAAAAGGTCTTGAAGAAGTAATTGATACCTTGGAAGTCGTTGGACGGGCATAATTAAATAACTTCGTAGGTCCAAATGAGTGCTCGTTGGTATTTTCGCAATGAGATCGGCCATGAATGTCTCATACTTCGAATCAGCTTCATACTTCGAGATGATTTTGCTTGATGTGTCGTAGTGTGAAATATAATAAAAGTAGTCTTTAAAGAATGGGATAAACAATTTGAAGGTATTTCCTATAGTAGTGTACAGTTGATGAGTGTCGCGAAGTCTTCGAAGTGCCAAGTAAAACTTTTTGTTGACCTCCAGAATGTCATTGAAATATTTGAATATGTTCTCGACGTCGGAAAAACTCACTGGACTTTTCCGGTCATCCTTCAGAGTCGTGTAAAAAAAGTCAATACAACACTGCATCGACAAAATATAAAACTCTTCTGTCGTATAGATCTCGTCGATGATTTGTTCCCTTCGTGACTTCATCATTTCAATACTCAGTTGATCTATTTTTGTTCAACTAAGACTATTACTTTCATTTCAGAATGAATCAAGCAAAGGTATTACTAATTTATAGTTCATTAACAATTGTTTTATAGCTTATTCCCAAAGAAATATTTGATTATTGGTGGAGTGATAATTGGGTTGACAATGTAAAGTCCATCAAAAAAATTACTTAGTTTTTAATTAAAATAATTATACAAACATTTAACTATTATATATACTATTATATATACTATTATATATACTATTATATATACTATTATATATACTATATGAAAGCAAAGTTCCATCTTACCTAATAAGATGTATAAAAAGAAGAGTTAAACAGAAATATAACACATCTATTTCACTTGATACAACAAACAACATAATCTACTTCTTTTCTTGGACTTCACTCTTCTTAATTTTGTCTGTGGACTTTGCAAAGACATATTGAATTTTAGTACCCTTAGATTCGGGCTTTTTGTCGTCATCCTTTTTGAACACAACACCCTGATTCTTCTTGACATGTTCTAAAGGAGAAAAAGAAGGTGAAGGGCATTGTGTAGTTCCAGGACTGTCATGTAATATGAAGGACCCAATAGCATGTTCCTCGAAGCCCAACGAAGACGTTGAAGCCAATACCGCAGATTCCGATCTCATCACGTCGATTTCTTTCATGATAGGAGTTGATATGACCTTCTTATGGTAGACGGGGTACTTATCTTTCTTATCTGCGCCGTCACAGATTTTCGAATTGAATTCTGGAGTGAATATAGTGACTTCGTTCTCATTGTCCACAAACTCTTGAGGAAGTTGTGTGTTAACAACCTTTTTACTGTAGTCCACAACAACAACTACACAGACGGAAACATGATCCATTTTGCCTTTATACTCTTTAGAATCAGTCGGGAGCTTTTTACCGGGATTCAACCGTTGGAACTCACGCAAAGGCTCTGTTAGATTGACGACAAACTCGGACATCTTCAACACTACGTTCGTCGCAACGTCAGTGGTGTTGTCGTCTTCGATCAACTCCGTCATCTTCTTGTCGACCTCCTTATCCTTCGATTTGTATTTAATCCCGCGGAATTGAGGGTCGAAGTTATCATGCAACCCATCAGTCGCAACTATGATGATATCGTCCTCACACACTTTCTGATGCTTCAACTCGCCTCTTTTGATATCAGGTTCACACGAGTTAGCTGGCCCTATTCTCCCAAAACATTCATGCATATGTGAAATCGAGTCGTGGTACTTCCCACTGAGTGTTGTTGTGTGGTGGTGTTGTTTACTGTAGTAATACACTCGTGTATCTCCAATACTTAAGAACACCATATACGGCCCTTTCACTGTTTGGAGGACAACTACAATGCAGAGTGTTGTCGTCCCCGTCATAAAGAGTTGGACGTCTGGCCGGAAAATCGCCAAATGGCTCTGCACACAGACCTCCACTAACAAATTGCCAACGTCGCGAAGTGTTTGACAGCCATCAATGTTATCGGTGAAGTACTCAAGAGCTTTGTCTCGTGCGCTCGTAGCAGCTAGAAAGCTAGGCAGCCCCCACCCAGCACCATCTGCCATAACGGTCTTAATTGTTACTCCATTATTTCATCACTACATTACTATGAGTAGAGGAAGAAGAGTTAAAATAACTATAATTATAACTATAAGTATGATTAAGAGAATACGAAGTGGTATGTACTATTTGTATAAAATTAATAGAATCAATACTATGAATAAAAAGAGAAAAAGCAAACGCAAGTGCAATTCTGAAAGAGCCGTGTCGCGGACTTGTCACAATTCGGTTCCCCCATTTTAAGACCATTCATAGACCCATATGTACTAAAAGAAGTCAACGCTACACTACTCGACGACAAAAGACGACATTGCCCACTCGTCGTATCCGACGTCAGCGTGCATAACCGTCTTCCAATGGGAAGAATGTCATATTTCGGTATCTTCTTCACTTTCGACGAAAACGTGCTCACAAACAGCTTTCGAATTTGGTCGCTTGCGCATTGTGAATTGCTCATCACCGATAAGACAACTATTCGAGTTTCTTTGAGTAGTTTGCTCAAAAACACTTGGGGTGATTCGCCCGCACTACACCACTGCCACTTGTTTTACTAGTCATATTGTTCATTTTACCATTTAATTATAGTTTTGTATTTTAGACGAGCCGTAGCGCCAATTTTGGTTTGAATGAAATAATGGCATCAAAAGGCGCTGTATATCGGGAATTGCGTTCAACCATATTACTAACTTGTATTTGAAATACAAAGGCGCATAATATCTGCTTAGCACGGGACAACGAAATTTTAGTAAAAATAGTAAAAACAAACTATATTTCAAACATTTTTTTTGTTATGTATCTGAAACCAAATCAATCTTGACCGAATAACTTGTTTTGTAATTGAAACCCCATTCAATCGACAAAAAAATTGGCTAAATTATGCCTAAAATTTGGGGATAACTCCCGCATCACCCAAAAACAACATGGTTTGCTTTTTTTGTCAAGAATTTATTAACTAACTTTTTTAATCCCAAAAAATTATTAATTTATTAAATTTATTAAATGTTTAATTATAAAAATACCATATAAAGCACTTTTGGGAAACCTAAATATACATTACTCGACTATTGATAAAACAATTTTTAAATGTCTTTTCCAAGTTATCAAATGTATCTATAATAAACTATATCAAAAACTATATCTAAACCATACGATCGATGAACCAAAAGTATAGTTTAAAATACCAAATTAATAGAAACACACATCACAACGAACTGATTTGTTGGTCGCTGAATTTGTTGAGAGTGTACTTCATTCTGTCTTTAGTCTTGTCGTCTCCATTTTTCAGGACTTCCTTGTATTTCACGACAAACTCCTCTCCTCCGACTTCGTTCTGAATACTTTGGTTTTCGTTAATAAAGGCACAGACGAAGCAGATGATCTTGAAAAAGACGGGTGAGTTAATGTCTGTACTTAAGAACTGTTTCTTGAAGACTTGCATGAACTCCTTATGTTCAAATAACATTTTCTGAGCGTGCGGATTGTTATTCACAAGTGCTTTTAATACCCACCAGACGTTCTCCAGAATCCTTTCGTTCTTCTCTTCATTCAGCAACTTAATCATTTCGTATTGTCCATTCATTTTGACAAAGTCATTTGCGTTGTTAATGTCCTCCACAAGCTCCACCAACTCTTCCAACCCTAACCCTATCTCTTCTTCCGTCTTTTCTGGCTTCACTCCCTTCGCCTTCAAAGCAAGATACTTGTCACACTCTTGTAAGATGTTAAACATCATCTTCGCTTCGCTCTCTATCCCGTCAAATACCTTTCTCAGCCATTCCATGTCTTCCTTACTCGCGCGCGGTTTATTATCTCCCCCCACAAACCCATGTGTCAAGCAGAAGTTTAGAAGACCGTCGTTCATGTTCGAAAACTCAACCTTTTTCTCCATCGACTCGGCCCAAACCTTCTTGTCTTGTTCGTTATCGTGTGAATCCGCCATTCTTATTATTAAGTATAGTTTCCGTCTTATATAACTATTTTCGACATAGAATGTATACGTCACTACTTCGTACATTGCAAACGACATGACACGTCATTCTTTTGTATTATCATTACATATTATTCATTTACTATTTTATATAGTTTCTTTATTTATTTTTATCTAACATTATATAAATTAATTAATAATTTTATATCCTAATATTATTAAATATGGTATATTTTACTATAATTGATTGATTCACTTCAAGAAATATCGGAAAATAAATACACCCGACTATTCTAAATTATAGAATTGCATTCCGATAAAAAATAATGAATTTTTTACAAATTAAAATCAACTGGAACGAATAACATTTATTACACTCGCCCGATCAAAAATGTTATTAGAAAACTTCATTTGTGGACCTCATAGGTGGTTGCCTCGTTATTTCCAGCTCAGGCAGACGAATCGCTTCAATCCGAATCGAGCTGGGTAAACAGTTTTAGTAAACAACTTTCCGCCCTTTCCTGAGACATCGTTGTATATCTCCTCGAACGCTTTACCGCTCCACTCCTTTGAGTTGATGTAACACTGTTTGTTGTTAGAAACATGACAGAAGTACTGGACACAAAAGAGTGCATTTCCGGACTTATAAATCCAGAGTGGATAGCAGTCGGGACGAATTGGTGTGAATTTTTGGGAAGCGTTAACGCCTCCATTGAATGGGTTTTTAAGAGTGAAAACAAAGTGATTTGGGTCTTTCACCACCCACTCACTTGGCTTTGTCGGTAACACGGAGTGATATGAACCAAACACATTGCCCCCATCCGTTTCGACTACAGTCATGATATTGCCTTTGTCTCGTATTTTTTCAAAGAGCGAAGTTGGTGCATCGACGGTCGAGTCGAATAGAATAGACGGCGTCATCTTATTTGTCCACGCTGTGAGTTGTTTGAGGTATTGAGATATTCCCGGTGTTCTTTTTAACGACCACGCCATGTGTATATCTTTTGATTCCTCTTTGATCCATTCCATCAACGAGTTTTTGTACACTTGTGACGACTCCTTGACTTCTGCAATTGTTTGTTCGATTTGTTGTAAGTCTTCGTTGAAATTGAGTTTCATTTTAAGCTGTGGAACAACGTCTGTTGTGACACTGTTTATCTTCAACGTGTTGTTTACAAAATTGATTGTTCCTTGATTAATCAATTGATGGATTTTCACGTTGTACTCCGCTTGCTCCATTCTTATTTTTCAGTCCACACTTTTTAAAATTCTCATTTGTGTCAGACACCAAAACCCTATTTTTCCTTAACTCATTGAACACTTGTTAAGGATGTCCGACACACTCTCACACCCCCAAAAGGCTTTTGCCTTCTACAGAGATGTCCTCAAAAGCCCACACGTCATTTTAGCGCCAATGGTCGACGGGTCCGACACTTCATTCCGGTCATTTGTCCACAAGCATGGGGTCGACCTCTGCTACACTCCGATGGTCCTCTCAAAGTTATTTAATGAATCGAAGACCTATCGACAAGAGGTGATTAAAACATTAGACCCAAGGGAGCGACCTTTAGTCATTCAAATAGTTGGCCATGACCCCGACGAGATGGGGAGGGCAGCCAAGTTACTTTCCAAGTATTGTGATGTGATAGATATCAACTTGGGCTGTCCACAGAAGATAGCGCAAAAGGGGCAGTACGGGGCGTATTTGTCGCAAGACCTATCGCAAACGGAGAAAGTCGTCAAAGCCGTGATGAAAGCTGTAGAAGTTCCTGTGTACTGTAAGATCAGAGTGTCTGAAGACCATGAGAAGACGATGAAGTTGGTTGATATGTTAGTCGCGTGTGGTATTTGGGGACTTTGTGTACATGGCAGGACAATCGATGAGAAGCAGAGTGGCGTCTATCACGCGCGTTGGGAGATCATTTCCGACATTAAGAAGCGCGTGGCCATTCCGGTCATCGCGAATGGGGGGATAGCCACTATGAGTGACATTCAGAAGTGTAAAGAGATCACCAACGCCGATGGGTTTATGATAGGAATGGGACTCTTACTGAACCCTGGACTATGTGAAGGGAGACTTGATGACAACTTTCTATTAGCTTCCGAGTACTTATCGTTAGCTGAAGAGCTCAGTCTCACGTGTTTAGTGAAGTTTTGGGAGGTCAAAGGTCACATTATAAAGATGTTGATCTATCGCATCCGACCCGAGAAGGACATCGTGAAGGAAATTGGTCTTGTAACGACATATGAAGACATAAAGACGTGGATGGGCAAGGCAGAGCACCTTTTTCGGAAGCGGTCCGACGACATTTCCCACAGTCAAGACATGTTAGTTCAAGACAAGAAACTCATGAATGAACAAGTTCTGCAACCTGACGAAGAAAAAGTGGAGAAAGAATGTTAAAGAAAAATCACATATAACAAGTCCTTATTTTGTATCACTTTCTTCCTCTTTTGACTCTTAATCTAATTCTTGATATCCAACTTTCTGGTTCTTGCGATACATCGAGAAGATAAATAATCCTAAGATCACTATAAGAATCATCGTCGTGATCACAACGACTGTCGTACATAAGATGATCACTATAATCTTCTTAGGAGTCTCCGCGGCGTCATCGTTGAGACACGAATTCTCAACACAAACCATATCTGTGATATCTACATAGTAATTGTAGTCACAATACGACAACGAACAATTCTGTGACCACTTCCCGTCGTCACATAAATACCCATTGTGTTCATGTGTGAACAACGTCCCACTACAATTGCCACTGTCGTACGCGATCCGATCATTTTCTTCATTGCACTCCGTCGCAAATAGGTTCAACGCACGAAACGCGTCAGTCGCGAATTGACTGAATGTGTCGTAGTGACTTGTGGAGTTGAAATGGAAGTCCGGGACGACGCGAAGAAATTCAAAGCTTTCTTTGAGGGTATCCCAGTGACTGTATGAGTAGTCATACGTTTCAAAGAAGGGGAGTCCGACCTCGAACGCGTAGATTTGGAAGTTTGGAAATAGCTTTTGGAGCATCCCATTCTCAAGAGACAAAGAGGCGTCTTGAGCGACTCGCGCCTTCTCATCATTCTCACCATACACAACAGATATCGCACTTCCTCGTGACACTAAACCAAGTGCAAATTGCCCACAGACACCAGTGCATGTGCCATCGGAGAAGATCACTATTTGGTACGAATACCTCACATTGTCATATAACCCCACAATGATATCATCGTGCTTAAAGTAAAGAGTTTCTGTATGGACAAAGGTGGCATTCTCGATATAATCGACACGATACCCTTCTAACAAATCTCGCGGAGTTACCTTCCCGCAACTACTGTTCCTGAAATTGGTCACAACCATATTGTTCATTTCTTGGAACGCCCGCATCGAGCCTATAAGCCGTGTGTCGTCGTGCCTCATCAGTGCGTCGTGGAGACTGTTTGCGACATTGACATCGCCACCCGCAAAGTCTTGCACCAAAATCGCGATGGGGTAGTCGTTAGTGTCGAATGTCTGGACGCACTTGTTCAATGCCTCCGCATCTGTTTTTTGCAATGAAAAGAGGTGTAACACATTAATTCCTCTCGACGGGCTTGTCTGGCACAGAACTCCATTTGCATAGCGGACGATTTGAGGAGGGTCTTTGGTATAGTACATTTGATAGTTCATATTAACATTTGTTTCGTTTAGTAAAGTGACCACAATTGGGGTCTTTAAAATCGATTCTTCGAGGGGGAGAACTTGCAGTGAAAATATAGATATCATATTAAGAGCCCAAGAGATCATTGCGTGTTGAGTATTATAGCCGCTGTTCATTCCAAAGTTGAGAAAGAAGTCGTGAGGCGACAATGAATTAATAGCCTTTATTTCTTCAGTAATTGAATCAACTTTGATGTCATAATATTTGTTTGAAGGGTTTGGAATGAGGTAATACTTCGAGTCAATGATTCTGAACGTGTAAGGCAGTAGAGCAATAGTCTTAGTGAAATAATGCGTAGTTGGAAAACGGAGGTAAAGGGAAGGATCTTTTGCTGTTAAAAACGTTTTAAAAATTGCTTGTTGGAAAGTGTAAATTGGTTGCGTCGATGTCTCTATTTCTTTCACTTGTGCTAATAAGTCGATTGGATGGCTTACTTTGTTGGTATTCCGATTAATAGCAGATACATAGATATTGACCATTTTCTCCATGTTAGATGCTATTTTGGTGTTAACAGAATCACTTGAAATCTCACTATTTATGCATTCAAAAATGCCGTCTGGTGTATACATGGTATCGTCCTGAAGTTTATTACACGGAATTGCTGTCACTAAATTCAAGTAAAGAATTACAATGAACATTGCAATGGGTACTTTATTAGTTTTTTCTTTGATTTTTTACCATTGAAACTAGCCAAATATTATACAAACCAACTCAAATAGTTGTGTGATACAATGGTGATATTAAAAAACATTTTACAGTCGATTCTTCTCTTTTTATTTCATATTTTTTTGGATTAGTATAGTTTTAGTATTAGAATTTAAAGTTAAATAATCAATAGTATTAACACCTAAGACTTTTGGAAAAAAGAAAAAATAAAAACATTTTTTTAAAAATGTTTTCAATTCCAATTTTTCAATTTGAATTTTAAGCCTCAGTTTACTCTAAAACGTCTATAGATGTAGACAAATAACATTTTAAATACAATAACAATAATTACAAACATTCTCCAAGCACTTTTTGCAAACCACAACAGAAAAAAACATGTTTTTAGTTTTGATTTGCAAATGCAAAACAAATACTATTGTGAATAAATTCTGAACATTTTGAACATTTTTGGAAATTTTTCGACAAACACGTTTCTTTGGGTTATTATGCATTTTTTTTATTCACGAGGATTTTATCATTAATACACTATCTTGGAAAGTGTATTAACAGTTTCAAACTCAACACTACATTGTTCACTTTCCCTTTAATTGTTTTTGTTCGTGTATAAAGTCTCCAAAAAACAACAGATATTTTGTAACTAACGTTTTTTGTTTATTTTTTGATTTGTTTTCCACAACAAGGTTTTCAATTGTGGTTTATCCAAAAACATTATAATCGATGGTTTCATTTTTTGGTAAAAAAATTCTTGTTAAACGCATAAACGCACTTGCTGATCTGATGTCGACAAATACTTTGTTGTTTTTATTATAATTAACAACCACAAATCCTGCGCGATGGAATAAAGACTCTATATTTTTTCTTGTTGCCTTTTCCTCGATGACTTTCATTACTTTAGTCATATGCTCCGAAATTACACTTCCTCTTGCTGTTCTCTCATTTGAAGTTGCTCGTTTACTCAAAAGATCATCAGGTTGTTTTATCCATGATGCAACTGGGTAGTTTATAGAAACATTGTTATTAACCAACACGTCTGCTGTCGTTAGAAAAGTAAACCCACTTTGAGTTGGTTGTTAAGTGGTTTGAATGATGCTGGTTGAACTTCTGAACAGTGGTGTATCAGACGGGCTTAATTTTTTGACAGCGCCGAAAAGACATAAATCAACTTGCTTTACAATATGACTTGAGTGTGGTTCGAAGAAATGAAAACAAATGAAGTTGTTGTGAAATAATATTTTGAGTTTGTCACCAACATGTGCGCTGAAGTTGTCCATTAAAATGACTATAACTTGGGTAGATGGGTGGTTGAGTGATCTTTTTTAGTTGGCAATAAAAAAGAAAAACTTCGTACATTCAAGTTTTAAATATTAGCTGGTTAGCAAACACTGTCTTTGAGTTGTACAAAAACAAAAATTGGTATTTGGTTAATATGGATTCATTAACAAAAATATTTTGAATAACAGCTACTGGGACTTAAAACGGTCCATCCGCTGAAATACATACAATGTGCGTGCTTCTTTTCGATGCTCTTGGAATACCATCTTTGACACATTTCCTGGATTTGCCGAAAATAGAAACATTTTGTTTGTCTGCTCATTCATTACATCCCACTTCATCGATGTTGAACAATAAAAAGGATTCAATTCCATTGAAATTGTCTACAAATTTCAAATAATTATTCAATAAATTTTTATAGTTGGTTTGAATTTTTTTTCTATTTCTTCAGGCTTGGCTTGAACAACATCATAATCATGAAATTTTTTTAATATGTTTGATCATTCTTTTTCTTATCATTTCGAACTTGAAGTCAAAAGATTGGTATAGGTGATCAATCAACGTTGGAGTTTGATTTAACAAACATGTATCACATTGATCAAACAAAGAAGCAATTACAGTATCCATTGTTTCGTTTATTTTACACTAATTAACGGGTTCTTTAGACTTGTTTCAAATGTGTCGAAACTTCTCCTTTAATATCAAATTGAACACCAAGTGTTTTATTACTTACTTTATAAAGAATCTTTAAATATTGTATTTGTTCCACTGCGCTAATTTTATTTCAAATTCTTCATCTGCCGCAAACTCCGAAATAGTCTAAGGTTCTTGAATATAAAAGACATGTGAAACTTCTCCCTTTTTATACAACTTCGCCACAATAAGTTTCATTTGCTGTTTTGATATTGCTGCTTTTCTTTTGGGTTTTTCGATTGGGGATTTGAAATGCTTAACAATTAGGCCTGCCTCGACAATATTTTTGATTTTTTCAAGAAATTTCATCGTTATTAACCTTATGAAGGTGGTTGTTATATTAATTTATCATTATTTTTTTGATAAATACAGAAATAAAATTCAATAAAGTCTAAAATTAATAATCCATATAATAGTAACGTTTTTATTTTTGTTTATAATTAATGATAATAAAATAATAATATTATTTTTGTGTTGGTTTTTTGGATACAAAGTAATTTAAACAATCATAACAAGAACAATTCGATGACCAACACAAATCGACACACCACTATAATAACAATCCACGTTACTTTTTCCCTTGATTATTCCAACACATGTTCTACACTTTTACAAAGTTGGATACTTTGTTAGATAACAACTTGACCTTTCATTTCTTTAACCTTGTTCTTTTTTCTTTGAATGGCGTTTTTGAATTTGAGTCTTTCTTCGATTGGTTTGAATTGTTTAATTGAGTATTTATTGAATGTGTTTATACCTCAATATTTATATGTTGTCATATTTTTCGTATTTCATTTAACACTTCTTCATGAGTTATTATCACACATTTTATTGCTTTTTCGGTCAATTTGTCGTAATTACTCACTTTGCACAAAAAATATTTTTACAAGTGGTTGAGACAAATATATCAACCATTATTCATTTTTGTTTGTCGACCATGAACTTGAAAAACATGTAAAGCACATATATCAATCATGTCGAAGAACAGTGCAAGTAACCATATCCGAGTGCCTCTTTTGCATGTAAAATGTCTAACCATGCCATCAACTGTGTTGACTCCTCCCATTCCTTTGTTGTAACTTTGTTGGATATAAAATGTTCCACTTTTCTTATCAAACTTCATGTTGTTTTCTCTTGCTGTCAAAAAATACCGACTTTGAACTTTTATCGAAATAGTTTAATATTAATATTGGAAATGTCAGTTTTAGTTTCTCTGGATATTCAATTTGATCAATTTCGATCTACATAAAATTTTTATGGCACCCTTTTGTTTGAACCGTTTCGGAACAAAAGAACGATTAGCAAGACAAGTAACAACAACAATAATACTTTTTAATTTCAATTTTCTTGTAAGATTAAAAGAAGTGAATAAATTATCCACAAACAAACAAAATTTATTATTTATGATTTTTTGAAACGAGTTTTGTTACAACATTTTCAATGTAAAATTCTTCCGTTTCACCTTTATTTTTCCCAAAAATAGTATTATGTTTATAACCATTCCAGTTCCATTGTCAACAACCATCCACAAATTTATACCATATTTTCCGGGCTATATAGGTATGTATTGCCTAAATCTACAATGTCCATATTTATTTAACCAATTGCTCATCAATGCACAAACTACAACTTATTGTAATTTCAACATAATTATTAGTCAAAATTTCCACAAACTTGTCAAATAGTTCTTGTATTTTATAATAATTACTTTTGTCTTCGAGTTTTTTCTTATGTAAAATTTCACTTAATTCTTTCGTGTATATTTTTTGTATAAGAAATTTCATTATTTTAACTTGTATCTTCGGTTTTATCGTTGCTTTCACTATTACATTTCAATTATCTAGTCAACTTGAGTGGTGAAAACTTTTATTGTATCGAATTGTTGAGTAGTGAGATAATTTGTTTCTTTTTCTTGTTGGTCATAAATTGAAGAAGTGTGAGAATAAAAATTGGGTATTTTTTTTTCGATTACTTTTATGTTTATTTTGTTTATTTTATCTTTCTTTTGTATCTCTCTATTTACAATATCAATTTCATTTTATATTCTCATAGCTGCATCCTTGAAAAATCTAAGTGACCTTAATATCTGTTTGACTCTTTCTTGACTCATTACTGATCTATAAAAATGTTGCCAAATCTACCACACATATAACCAAGACTTTTTGTTGTTATTTGCTACTCCTTGAAAAAACAAGAAACCAAGAAAATATCATATTTTATATTTCCAAAATAGACTATTTGTTGGGGAATAACAATTTACCACAGTTGTTGGTCTAATCTATTATCATCTGCTTCATATTTCTAGTAAATATATATTTCAAAACAATCTTTGTAAGTCATCACAATTTTGGTTTGGGGGAGAAAAGTATTAAATCAAATGGATATTCACAGGAACGACAGTGTATAATTTACACGAAAAAATATTGATGTCTTTTTCTTGTTGTTTGTTGGTCGGTGTTATCATTGAATTTTTCGTTTTCTTTTGTTATCTTTGAACTATAAAAACATTTGTAATATCATTAGTTATTAATGAAAATTTAATTTAAATTTGTGTTTTTTGGAAAAAAATGATATGTTGATCACACCCGCCTCTCCAACACATAATAATTAAAAACATTTTTAATACAAATAATGTTATAAACCACTGTCCTCAGGTTAAAATTGCATTTTGTTTCTTATTTTTCAATTTTTAAAAATATTATTTTTTAAAAATTATCGATTTTTTTGTTAAATATGATAGAAAAAAAATATTATCAATTAATAGTTTTAATGTGCTAATGTCAAGTTGAATTATTATTTATTTATAATGTTGTTATTGTATTTTGAATAAAAAATACTTGTATTATTATATAGTTTATTTATTTAAATAAAATAATTTACTTTAACACCCAAATTAACGTTGAACTAAATTCAAGTAGTTTAAAAACGGGAAATCTTGACTTTATTAAATATTTTTCCATTTTTTTAAAAGTTTATTTTTTATATAAAAGTACACAAGCCAAAAATCAAAAACATCAAATAATAAGTATATATTATAGTAAAAATAGATCAATTAATATACTTGTGAGTATTTATGTGCATCCGAAGATCAGCAGTTCAACCTGTTGATAGTACGTACTAAGCTCTCATGTTTCACGTACTAAGCTCTCATGTTTAACGTACTAAGCTCTCATGTTTAACGAACTAAACCCTCATGGCTAACGTACTAAGCTCTCATGGCTAACGTACTAAGCTCTCATGTTTCACGTACTAAGCTCTCATGTTTGAACAATAAAATTAATATAAATCAGCAACTTAAATAGCCTCTAAGGTTTTAAGTTTTATAAGAAAAAAAAGAATATATAAGG
>NW_004191636.1:71139-101725 GCF_000330505.1 Entamoeba invadens IP1
TTTTATGTGCTAATGTCAAGTTGAATTATTATTTATTTATAATGTTGTTATTGTATTTGAATAAAAAATACTTGTATTATTATATAGTTTATTTATTTAAATAAAATAATTTACTTTAACACCCAAATTAACGTTGAACTAAATTCAAGTAGTTTAAAAACGGGAAATCTTGACTTTATTAAATATTTTTCCATTTTTTTAAAAGTTTATTTTTTATATAAAAGTACACAAGCCCAAAAATCAAAAACATCAAATAATAAGTATATATTATAGTAAAAATAGATCAATTAATATACTTGTGAGTATTTATAAATGTTTATAATATTTTATTTCCCCGTCACAAAACAACGGACACAATCAAAATTTGAATAAAAATGTTTTTTGCTTAAAAGTCATGTTCAAAAACAATAAATAAGTTTCTGTCCAATAAGATGGCATATAGTGATTTTTGTTTACACGTGTTGCGTATTTGTATTTTTTCTTTTGTTTTTAACCATTTGGTATGAAAAAACAAATTATATTATTTGGAAATACAAAAAAACTTCATTATGATTTAATGTTTTTTATTTAATAAAAATAGAATAATATATTAATTCTATAAAATCTGAATGGTTTTCTTTTTCCATGTTTTTGACCAGAACAGTATTTATAATAATTATCAACAACTGTAGTAAAATATATAATAAAAATACTACTGTATAATAACATTTAAAATTTTATAGTAGAAGTACAATTAGTTATGATTATAATAAAAATAGCATTGAGAAAGACAAAACAAAATTGGAAAAAAATTGATGCAGAAAACAGCAGTGACAATCCCAAATCGATCAGGAAACACCCGTCTTTTCTTTTTAAAAAAAGTGACAATGGAGCAGAACAAAAGGATGATAAGCTGTTTTATAAGAGCAAAAGTAACTCAGAGTTGAAAATAAAGCAATAACAAATCGAACAACATCGTCCAAAGAAAGTGCTAATTGTTGATGTTTTAAAAGTAAAATAATATAAACCATTTGTAGGAAGAACAGGCTGTTTTTGGGGGACAAGCGAAATGAAACATGTGACCCCAAAATAGAATAATCGAAAAAGACTCCATTTCGACGTATCTTCACAACCAAAAACTGTTTCGATTTCTTTAGTTTTTGTTTAGGTTTATTCTTCTCTTTGAGAACTAATAACATACCAATGTCACTACTCAAAAGCAGTGTCGCGACGTTTCTCCAATTCCCAAAGAAAGTGTACCAAACCTTTACGTCTAATATGATCAACTTTCTAACACTCTGGATGGTCTCTTTTGGCTTTATTACTACCGTCTGGGCTAACAACACCAAAGTCACATGGATGTGTTACCCTTGGCACGCTGGCCTTGTCATCTTTGGTATCCTCTACAATGTTAGACCACACTTCCTCGAGAGATTTGTCGACTTCTTTAAGTTGTTCCATTTGTTCTTACTGACACTTGGCCTTGCTTTCAATTTCATATCAACGACGGAGTTGATTAAAGTCATTAGAAGTAGCTTGTACGACGAGTACTTACTCGACTCTGATAAATTCCTCTTCCCACGATTCCCACAAGGCACACTCTCACTCTTTGTCGACCAAAGTAGCTTTTTTAATCCAACCACATTCAGTGGGAAGATGCTCAATGAGTACTTTGAACTAATTTATATAACCTTCTATGTGTGGGGGTATTTGTCCTTAGGGGTTTGTGCTTTGGAAATAGTTCTTGAAGCAAGGAAAGAGCGTCTTGGGTTGAAAGACTCTTTAAACAATCCATCTAAAGTGAAGAGGTATGTTGATATTGAGTATTTAGTCATGTGTTGGACTTCGACGTTCTCTATTATATTCTTGATCAACATTTTCGTCCCAGGGAAGAGCCCAAGAATATATTTGAAGGATGAGTACACCACAGAAATCACTGGGTTTGGGTTTACAAAGTATTGGAGAGGTACAGTCGACAGAGATGATTCATCGGGAACTTTCCCAAGTGGACACGTCGGCGAGACTATTGCAACCGCCTTTGGTATTTATTACTCACACAAAACACTTGGTAAAATGGTCTTTGTTATGGGATCTTTAATTGCTTTAGCAACGGCTTGGAACCGTTATCACTATATATCAGACTTATTAATGGGGGCTATCTGTGCAATGTTTGGATATCTCATGGCAAACATCCACCTCCAGAGATGCAAGAGAGCAAAGGGTATTTAATTAAACATATATTATATTATGTGTTGTGTTTTTATTTAGAATCAAATTATAATTATGTAATTATAAAGATATTATTGTATTAATTATAATTATTAAAAATAATCTATGTATTATTGTAATTATTATTTTATTATTTAACTACAGTCAAAGACGTCTATTTGTCTTTGACTGAATTGTGTAGAAAAGTTTTTTTAAAATTGAAATTTATTTTTATTAAAAATTTAGTTTTTAATTCAACAAAAGTCACAGACTCGAGAACAAAATATTTAATTGTCGTACACCAAAACGATTGGCCAGTTGTGCGACAAATAAGCAAGTTCGACAATTATAATTACGACAAATAGACGCCTTTGACTGTATATTTTGTTCTTTGTTCCTTCAACCTTTTTAATATTAATAAGTTTAAAAACTAAAACTTTTTTATTAAAATAATGTATTAGTAAATCAATTATAAATATATTAATAATTAATTATAATTTAGTAATTAATAATATTAATTTAATTTTATATACTTTTATAGTTATATTATATTATTCTTATATTAAAAAATTTCATTCAAAAGAACAAATTAAATATTTAAAGTTTTTTTTAAAGTTGGAATAACAAAAATAGCAAACTATTTTTTTAAAACTACAAAATCGATAATTACCGTTGATCAAAATCATTCAGAGACCAAATAATTGTAAGAAGTAAAATAAATAGTTTTAAAACTTTAATTAGTAGTTATTATAAAAATACATTAAAGCGACATCTTATTTTTCGATGAACCTTTTTTTCACTTTTTTAAACCCATTATTTCCAAGATAATCAATGGGAAAAACACCCTTCTGATAATTATTTGGTCACTTTGACTTATGTAAAACTTTGCTTTATGGAATACTATTATTGTTAAATTTTAATAAAAATAAAGTATTATATAGTTTAATAATTTCAAACCAAAAACTATTTTAGTTTTTATTCATTACAAAAATTATTAATTAATATTTATAAATAAATATATAAGTCTTGCAAAAGGCATAGTATTACATAAATCAGAATGACATACGGAACACAAATAACGTTTGTTTTGTGTTTTAAGAATCGTTAAAGAATAAACCAATATCAATGATTTTGTATTGAATTTTTTTGGTTAAATATTATTTTAATCAGTATATACTGAGTTTAATTTGTTTATTAAATAAGTACAAAATCAAACTTAAAATATTGTGGCTTGTTCTAGTTGTAAACCATGAGATATAAATTATTAAAACTCATGTCATAACATCAAACACTTTTCATTTTATCAACGTTCAACTATGCATAAAACAAATACCAAAGAAGTTAATTAATTAAATACATATAATGAATTGTTCACTTTATTACTTAAATTTGTAGAGCTTTTCAAAAGACCTTGAAGATGTATAATGTTCATCCTCGTAATCATATACAACAGGAGTGCTTCCCACTGATATGAAGTCTGTCTCTTTCTTGTTAAAGAGTATGTCTCTGATTTCTTCTTCAATTTCATCATTGAAACAATTAAATAATTCACATGGAAGAGTGTGTCTTGTGTTGATATGTTTTCTAATCAAGATAACTTGTGAACCTTGTAAATGTCTTTGAGATGTAGCTTTGAATTTGCCTTCCATACTGTTAAGAGATTGTGTATCTTGGCTTAAATAGCTCTATTGTTTTCATCAAAATTTTTAGAACCCATTTCTCTTTAATTGGTGGATTTGTGTTTTATATATCAATTATTAATGCTTTATATTACTCATTGAATAATCTTTTACATAGTTGTGGTGTTGGAATTATTATATGTAAAAGTATTTTTTAACAATACCAATGTAAGATATAATATCTCTAATTTATCGGGAATTATGACAGTATTTTATAAATAGAACAAGAAAAACTAAAACAGTTTTTTATTTGTCAAGAAATGAAGTTATTGCCAGTTTGTCATGGGGGCTGAAAACATTTCAAAACACGGGTTATGTAATAATATCCTTTTGCTCGTCTAAAATGCTATTTTTTATAGTTATTTTATCTATATTTATAATTTTTTTTGTAAAAATTGTTGTTTTATCCATATCCAAGCAAAATCAACTGAAATGTTTGTTTGATTTTTTTAACTAATAACTCTAGTTAATGATATCAATACTATTTAATATTTCATTATAAAAAATTCATAATCTCCAACTAATCAAAACTGTATTGACAAATAATAATAACCAGCAAATCAACTGACAAAACTATAAAGAAGGCTTTGTTTATTAGAATTTTTTTAATTTATTAATAGTAATTAAAATGTATAACTAAATTGAAGTTATTTTTTATTTAGATTGGTTCTATTTTTGTTTCGACAAATAAAATAATACACAAAAAAACTTTTCATTTTTTACTAAATAGGTTTTTACAGACCTAATGATATTTGGTACACTGAAGTTAATTAGTTGACTTTAATCAAAGAAGTCTGTCCAAAAAGCACACGGCTTAGTCGACAAATACAACCACTTTTATATATAATAGAACCAATTAATATTAAAAAATGTATATTCTCTAAAAATAGATTAATATTTATTCTATAAAAATTGAATCATTTGTTTAAACCTCCCAACAGTTTTACATTTCACATATTACAACAAACCCACTTTAAAATAGTTGGATATATCCAATTTGTTTATTTTTAATTTGAAGTCGCCAAATGCAATTAATATTCAATTAGATTTACGATTGCCCTATTTCCGTTTTTATATTAAACTTTTAAATACAAACAGATTAAAAGCTATTTATTATTCAGTAATTCCAAAGTCATCCGTTGATTAACTTCTTCTGTTAATCTTATCATCATTTCGAGCCAAAAAACAGTCACACTTTTAAAATATTAAAAAATATTATTTATCCATGACTATAATGTGTAACAAACACATATAAATAACTACGATAACTTTTTACATTTCAAAAATTTTCACCATATTCTTAATTAAATGTATTATTAATTACTCATCTTCTTTTCTATTTTATTACATGAAGACTCCACTAACTCCACACACTTTTTACAAAAGTAACATTTTTTAAGCCTCTCAAATTTAGTTATTGATTCACATTCCTTATTCTCTAACACAATCACTGCCAAATATGATATTACAAAGTGTTGCAGTGACTCTAATAACAAAAACAACACTAAAAATGGTTAATTTTATTGAGTCTCAACATGCGCCTCTTTATTTTCTTCCTTCACTTCTACATTGTCAAAAACTACTTTTAAATCTTCTTTTGGTAGTTCCTTCTTCTCTTCTTTTGCTTCAACCACATCCAACGGTTCTTTGATTTCACTTTTCTCCGTGACAACAATGGGAGTGTCTTCAACGGGCGCTTCTTCCTCTTCTTTTGTCCAATACTTCTCAATCCCTCTATAGAAGTTATCCACCTTCACAGCACCTTTGATCATCCAATCAGTCGTAAGCATCGATGTGATACTCTCCGATGTGTATGAACCAAACGACGTCTTTGAAGTTCTTCCCGGATGTTTAACGTCAAACTTAAGTGCTTGGTCGACACAAACTCTCTCCTTCCACTCCTGGAACGACGGCGCCGACAACCACTCCTTCAAAAATGCAATTCCATAGTCGTTCGCTGGTGTATTTGCTATTTCATTCCACGACACGCTTGTCACTTTCTTTGCAAATGGGGCAATTGTGTTCAAAAGCCCTTGGACATACCACTCGACGCCCAACATGACATTGTCGATTTGTTTTCTCTGGTACATCTCCTTCATTTGCAATATGAACAATTTGTCTTCACGAGTCTCCGCAATGACGTTCTGAACATCCTTTTGACAGCGCACTTTCCCGTTGTCCAAATTAATAACAACATCCCAGTCTTTAGTCAACTCGGAGAAGATGGGTGATGTCGTCCCAATGACATACCCGTCGGCACCGATGATCTTATCGAGCCAACTTGTTGGGAAATGTGGGATGATGGGGTGTGTTGGCGTGTCGATTTTAAGAGGAAATGCCAATGAATTTGGGCAGTCTCCTTTAGTCTGGAAAAATGTTCCTGGGATAGACGACATGATGAACAAAAGGGAGAGGGATGTGTTAGCTGGTATCTGTGAGTAAAGTACTGTTCTAAATGGCAACAACATCAGTTTAATGATTTTAGTGATATTAGAGAGTAACGCCTCTGTTGGAATAATTGGAGTAGGAACTACCTTCGATGCGTCCATAGCGTTGTAAAGTGCTGTTAAGAGTTGAGGAGAAGGTCTTGTGAATAAAGAGTAATAACAGTTTAAGAGTTTGTTGAGTGGATCGATCAGAAAAGTTGTAGTCAACAAGACCAACGCGTGCGTGGGATATACTAGTGATACCCCATACATCCTTTGAATCGGTTGCGATGACGGGACGATGAAATAAATTGGGTTGTGGTTTGTGTCTGCAAACGCAAGAGTTGGAAGCAATCCAAAGATATATGGAGTGTTTTGTGGCAATTCAGGATATGCGTATATTTGCATTGAACTGCGGGGTATATACACCAAGCTTTTAATAATACCACTCATCTATTTGAAATTTAGAGTCCTCTTTTTTTCAGTTTTGACTTTGAAAAATGACGTTTTGAATTTGGATGAACAAACGAAATTAATGAGGAATTATTAATTTGTGGTAAATATTTTATTTATCATTCTAATGGTTTATAGTATCATTTATTATTAAATATATAGATTTTTGGATTAATTTCAATTAATTACTTTGTATTATCTAAAATAGTATTATTAATTTATAAATATAGAAAAATAAACATTTAAAAAAAGTGTAATAAATTATTAATTAAAACAAAATTAATTTTTATTAAATTATTATTATTAGAAGAAAGTTAAACTTCAAAAATCAATAGTAAAAATTTACTATTATTTTAAAAATATAAACAAATTAAACTTAATAATACTTTTTAATTTAAATATTAATTCAAAAAATCACAGAGTTTTATTAAATTTCAACGTTTTTGTGTTCAAATTTAAAATCTTGAAATTCTGATTGAAATGATGCAGAAAGAGGTGCAAAATTTATTGATTAAAATAGCCCAGAAAGTGAACCCGACTTTTAACCCGGACTTTGAGGATTATGAGCATGTGATTCTTCCATATTATCTCGACGCGATCATGAGTCCAAATCAACAGACCTCTCCTTCATCTATAGACAAGATGAAAGTGACTGTGATCAACGGAGAGATGAAAACTGGCTTTTACAAAGGGGAGTACATCATCACTAACATGTTTCCGACACTCTTATCGAACTTTGGTGCTACGACTGGGAAATATGTCTACCAAGTTATCATCCAAGTAGACGGTCTTCTTCAAATTGGTATTTGTGAGAGCACTGAGTCCTTCGACAATTCGCGAGGAATTGGAGATTTTTCGGACTCGTATGCGTATGACGGGTACAGAAAGTGTTTATGGAACGGCAAACAAATTCCTTTTGGTTCGAAGTGGAAGCAAGGGGATGTTGTCTCGATCTGTGTAGACTTTGACAATAAAACGATGAAAGTATTTTTGAATGAGAAAGACTGCGGTATTGCATTCACTGATATGGGCACTGAACCACCCAAGAATACATACTTTGGTGTTACTGGGTCTGTTGGGAGTAAGTTCATTGTGAATTATGGGGAGTTCCCTTTATTATTTAGAGAAAAGTTTCCTGAATACACTCCTGTAGCGCAACAACCAACAAAAAGTGCAGACAAAGAGGGGGAGGCGCTTAAAGTTGCGATATTGGAATGTTTAAATGACGAGAGCAATGCTTCGGTATTAGTGCTTGAAGCACTCTTCACACGCTTTATGTCACTTGTTGTGAATAGTAAAGTGATCTGCGTCAGGCACTTCATCACACTTTTGTTTGAGTGCCATAAAGAAAAGAAAATGCAGAAGTTTGTGGTGATGTTGAAGCATTTGGTCCACGAGAGTGACATCGAAACGATTTTTGATATCTTGATGGAGTGGTATTATGTCTTCACGTCACATTTCACTTACGACAACGAACAAACGATTCAACTCACACAACTCATCGTCGAGTTCTTGAATGAAATGATGAACTTTGCTTGTAAGAACATCAACAAGTTATTCCAATTCATCGACATCATTTTCACGAAAACAGCAGTGATTTCATTCGCGGAGTACACAACTTTAACAACAAAAATTACTTTGGCGCAACCACCAGAAGAATTACTCTTCAAGTTGAACGAAAAACATAAGAAGCAACTGGAGAACGACGAAACTCTTCTCAAAGCACTTGACGCTAACAAACTGTTGGACGAGTTCATTAGACACTACAGTCTGCGACATAACATTGCGGATGAAGCTGAAGATAACGACGGAGCAATGGAAGTGACACTCAGAATTACTTTTGCCCTCTTTGATTCGTTGTTGAAGGAGAACAAGCCGTTTGTGTTCAACAATAAGTTCTTGTTTGATACGCCGAAACAATTTGAAGACTTTGATCGACTTGGCGGGACAGTCAGTTACTTGAAGAAGACGTTCCCAATTAAAGACAACGACGCGGACTATGAATATCAAAGAAGAGTCCACCGTGCTGTTCTGTTCTTCTACAACAACACAATTCCATTCTTCTCGAAAATTGAAATTGTCTGTCGGAAAATGGTTGGGATAACCAACACGCTTGAGAGAGACATCGATTGGTTGGACTATTTGTGGATGGCTTCGTCTTTTATTGTTCCGTGTCGATTTGAAATACAGCAGAAGATGTTTGAGATGATAGTGAACGCGATGAATGTGTGTGACGCAGTCCTTTTTGTGCACGAGCCGTACTTATCAACCGTCGTGTCGTTGTGTCGAAATTTGCGACAGATGATCGTCTTCAAGTACCAGCAAACGATCATTCAACAATTAAAAGAACCCATGGGCGTGTGTGCGAATATGTTCATTTCGTTTTTGAACAACAAGGACATAGCAAAGCCGGGACTGAATACTACCATTTTCCTTTCGCTTGCACTTCTGATCTCCAAATTGCCACATTTAGTTGAAACCATCACGCCGGCGAATCGGATTATTCTGTTTGAACAAGTTTTTAAGTCATTTAAAATGGACGAGGAGGACCGATACAAGCGCGCAATGTTTTTCATTCGAATTGCATTCCCCGTGCCTTTCTACCAGATCAAAGGCAATGTCGCAGAGTATAATAACTACAAGAATGTGATGAATCAAATCATTATGGAGTACTTCAAAGTGGGGGAGAATGCGATGGAGACACATAAAACAGTCTTAGAATTCATCTCAAAGAATTTGGACCAACTTCTCTTGCTGTTGGATAAAGAGCGACTGAACAACGAGGAGATAAAGGCGTTTGAATTACTCACATCAAACATGTTAAGTGGGACAGATCTGTTGGACGCGTTGTCCTTCTACTTTGGCAAGTTATATACCGACCACGCACTTGCTACGAAATTTTTGCAGTATTTGACATTTGTGTTATATCAATGCACTGTAAGAAATGGGAACAGCCGCCGAGGGAGAATGATACATAACATACTTGTCTCATTGCGGCTGTTACTGTTGAATGCACTTTCGAATATTTTGAATTCAATGGACCAAGAATCACGAATGGCGTGGTTTTTGCAAGACGGGTTGGTGACACAAGAGATCGCCAAAGGGATAGAAGGGATCGAGAAAGGGTCCACCTCGATATTTTCATTTGACATTGACTATCAGACGGCATCGTGGGATCGGTGGAGGACGCCGACATACACCGAACAAATTTTGACTGACTTGAAAGTGTTTGAAAAGGAGGCGATGGGTCATGTAATGGCTGTCGTTGAGTTCATCAAAAGTGCTCTTGAAGAGAAGAAAAAGAAAGGGTCAAAAACAGTCACCGTCACCCCATCGTTCCGGGGACGAGCGTCAGAAACTTCATTTGAAATGGAAGTTGAAGAAGATGAAGACAAATTGTGTTTCATTTGTTGTAGCAATAACGCAGACACAATCATGCTCCCGTGCAAACATTCAATGTGTGCAACTTGCATCGAGAGGTACATGGAGAACCATAACGAGTGTCCATTCTGTAAAGCCAAGATCGAGGGTTTAAAGAAGCGAAGTGAGATGGGAATGGATGGGGAAAGTTCCACAAAGAATATTTGATGGTGAAGTTCTATTTATTTCTGCTAAAGAGGTGGTCTTTTTCCAAAACCATTAACTAATAGTAAAATACTATAATAAACTAATTTCTTCCGTTCGACTTTTTGACTATCAAAAAGACTTTGTAACTCAATCAGTGTTATTCCTCCCAACAGAGCGCAGCGAAGTTTCTGATTTGGAAAAGCTTTTGGTTACCAGCGAAGAGTCTTTCGCCCTTAAAAGTTGTGTCGTGATAAGTCGAAGAGAACCTGATGTGTTGTCTACTTGAGCCGTCGTTGCAGACGACAAAAGCGCAATTTTCTAATACGACTTTAGGCTCAGCATTGTCTCGAATGAGTAAAATATTTCTGTTATCGATTCGTGGGTATATGGGGGTGGGTGGGATCATGACGGGGTTACGGAGAGTGAAGACGAAGTGCTTCAAATCCTCAGTCACCCACGTGTTTTGTTTCTCGGGGATTTTACCAAAGAAGCCGCCGAAGCATTGTCCCGTTGTTGTTTCTGCAAGTACCATCACATTTTTAAGGCCTTTAACTTTCGCATAGAAATCACGGGCATACAGCGGTTCATTTTCATTTGAATACACCACTTGAAACTTCGAACACTTCGTCCAGTCTTTCAGTTTGTCTAAGTTCTTCTCAGTCAGTGCAAATTTGTTGATCACACGAGTGTCGGGAGGAAGTTCTTTGGTGAGTGGAACGATCAACGGTTTGACCTCCTCAAACTCTTTCTTCTCGGGGACGACTAATGTGTTCGTTTGTGACGTCGCAGTCGACCCCATGTTATTCACTAAGTTCTTATGACCATAAAAATTGACCGTCCCAAAGTTTTGAAAATTCTCAATTTGAAGTGTTTTGAATGAGTTCGTCGTGCCACACTTGTCCATCCTTCTTTGGTTATTTTTCAGTTCATTGCTTGCGAGCTTGTTCGAACAGATACTTCTCAAGAGACATCACACCCAAACACAAATAAGAATTGGGAAGATCTTGCCAACTCAATTATAACTTACTATTAATATCAGTATAGTTTCATTCTAGTTATTTTTAAATTTGGATTGGTGATTTTTCTAATCTCGTCTAATTTTTTTGAATCAAATAATCCCATAAATGCTTTTAATTAATAAAAAACATGTTTTTGGTATTTTTTTATTAGTTTTTTTTTTCTTTTTTTTATTTGTCGCATTTTTGGAACAGAAATTATTTCAATAAGTTAAAATTCTAAATTTAAAAAAAATCTTGTTGTTTTGTTTGTTGTGTTTTTATATACAATATTGACACTCTACCTCTAAATTAAACAAAATATTAATTTAAAATAATTTAAACCATAGTATAGTTAAATATTCTTTAACCAAAAACATCATAATCTATTTTATTTTTATAGAATTAAAATGGTTTCTATATACTAAAAATTATCAATAAAAAATATTGCATAAGGTAAAGTTTTGCATAAGGCAGAGTTACCATACTATTTATATGAACACAACAAATATTATTTACATTTATGTAAATAATATTTGTTTTAAAATATAATTATCAAAACAAAAAATGTGCCAAAAAAATGTACTATATTTGTTATTAATTATAACACAATAAAATAGTAAATACTGCAACACAAGAAACAGATTAGTTATTCATACAGATGACAGGGTCTTTCGAGAGGTTTTGCATTATCATTAGTCCGTCTGGTGACAGTTTGAGTTGGTTTAAGTTGACTGAGTTTGCAAAGGAGAAGACGACTATTTGGGCTGTCTCGACTAATGTTTCAAAATTATCGACGACAACGTATTGCGTCTTTTTTGAGACGGCGAACCTGTTGTGTGCCAATACGCTCTGAATGTTTTGTTCGATTGGTACATACACTCCGTTGAAAGGGAAGAAGACGACAATGGTGTAAAAGAGAAAGAGAATCTGTAAGATGCGCTGTGACACAAAACACAAAATGGTGATTTCCGTTGAAGCGAATAAGAGGAAGAATGTGTTTAAGAAGCACAAGAGCCAAAATGCAACAACTCCGCCTAACAGAAATTTCGAGACGATAATTTTCTGAGGAAGACTCCCGATGTGTTCGACTCGTTCATTTGAGAGTATATGATACTTCACTACTTTTGCGTTGAATACAATCGACTTGATCTCAGTCGGCGTGATGAAAAAGAACGCGGCGACTAATCCCAAAAAGATGAAGACGCCATCGACGAAATACGCGAGGACAACAGAGACGCAGTAAGTCAATATTCCAATGATCAGCACTTTCGAGTGAAGTATAGAGAAGTGTTTATATATAATAGTATATCCGTTGCACGTTATAGTGACCAACCCGATGATGATGATATCAGAAAATGTGCTACACATCCTGCTCATGATGTCGAAGTTGTCATACTTCAATCCGTATTTGTTGTACATGTAAAAGTAACACACCGAAAACACTTCTCCCACTACAACGAAAAACAGCGCCGTGACGTGCACAATTTGGATGATCGTTATTTTGTTGAACCACAACGTACACACACCACCCACAAACACCGACACAACAAACAATATACATAAGAGAATCCATGTCGTCATATACTGTTTATAATCCCCAAGAGACAATTCAGAGTCCCCGTTTAACATATGAAGCGTGTAGTTCAATTCGATATTGGTCGACCTCCCGCATCGGAGAATATACACAGAATATAAGTCCGACTCTCTCACGGTTAAATACAAGGAACTGTTCCGTCGCGAAATGTCATATATATTATAGCTCTGGCATGTGTCCATTTGTTCACAGGTGACTTCGTCTATTTTGTACTGTCCCCGACACATCGAAATGATGACGGAAGACTCCGTAGGTTCTCTAATTGGAGCCGTTTGAAAGTATAAGGTTCCGTTGTTGCCATAGTGATAAGTCACTAGCTTGGTTACACGCTTGGAGAAGTCTTGCTTCTTTTGAATGTACAAGGACATCCCTCCTAATGCAAAAAACAACAGGAGCACCCATGTTGTTTTCATTGTATACTTTTAATGTTCTGACTGTTCTTGACAGGATTTTGAAAGTTGATTTCACTACTTTTCATCCACATTTTACTATAATTTATAGTTTTGTTATGATTAAGTATAATAAATACCACAGATTACTATTTTTGGAATGATTAGTTTGCATTTTTTCTTTCGATATTCAATATTATTAAAAAATTAGTTACTTATCTATTTTAAATATTTCATTCAAAAAACATTAATTCGCATTATAATTGTTAAAAAACTCTTCTGTTATTGAAAAAATAATTTTTTATTGAAAATTTGTGGTAATATAAATAACTCTTTTAAATGATAAAAATAACCATAAAATAAACTATAGAGTTAAAGAGATACAAAGAACCAAGAAAAGTAGATGCATAAAGGAACAATAGCACCACACTGGGCCCAATTCATTCGAGGAGAGGTGGTGGAGTCGAAAGGAGAAGTGAACAACACAAAGCGTTACATGGTAGAGGACGAAGAAACGAAGAAGCATTTCACTTTGATACTCGACGATTGTTGGCATCAGACGGATTTGCGTGTCGGGGAAATCATCCACATCATATTTCTCGAGGAAAGGTTTACTTATATACTTCCTGACACTATTTCACTGACTAACACTTCTCCTTTGTTACTTATTGAGTACCCGGACGTCATGATTAACACTACTGGTGTTGTCAACTCGATGTTTTGTAATCGAAAGACTATTATAAGCGGCTATGTGTATTCGGATGAATCAATTGAAGCAGCGGAGATCGGGACAGTCATCCACGAGTCTGTCCAGCATGTCATCATCACTGATATGAAAGAGTTTAACCGCCAAATTTTCAGGGAGCTGGTTGAGGAAATCACCGACGAGCGGCTTACTAAAGTGTATTGTCTCGGACTGACCCGCGAGCAGTTTATCGTGCGCGCGATGGAGTTTTACAACTCAGTGAATGACTGGTTCACGTGTTGGAGGAAGCATTGTGTAGAAACACAAAAGCGTGAACTTCCCGTGAAAGAGTTAGTTGCCGCTGAGGCGCAGTTGCAGTCGTACATCTTTGGGTTTAAAGGGTCGATAGACATCTTGTTGAAGAATGATGAAGGGGAGGTGTTAGTAGAAATGAAGACGGGCAAAGCAAAGCCTGAGAATGAAGCACAAGTCACGTTCTACTTTCTACTGTTGAGTGGGTTCTTAGAGAAACAGTACCATCAATTTTCAGGGCTACTCAATTACGTCCACAAAGACGAGAACCGCTTTGAACAAGTGCAACCAACACTTCCCAATTTGGGGAACATCGCGCGACTAAGAAATGAGTTGGCGGTGTATATGGTTGACTCGAGAATACCAAACGAAATGCAAATTAGTAAGACGGAAGTGGCGTGCAGGTATTGTGCGTTCACGAAACATTGTGCGCTTGTGTGTTTGAATGATGGTATCGATTTTGGAAGAGACGAGATATCTCACTTGAGCGATAGAGAGAGGCAATTCTACATGAAATACCTGAAAATAATGCGAAGTGAAATTCGGCGAGTCGACGAGGAGAATGTCAAGCGGTGGACGACTCCAGATGATGCGCCCGCGTTGAGCAGAAAGGCGAAATTGACGAAACGCGAATTGACAAAGAAGCGTCCGGACTATTACATCTACACGTTTGAAGGAGACATCACATATTACGAGGGGCTCACTTGTGTATCGAGTGAAGATGGGAAAATTAATATAGTGAAGGGGTACATGATGCCACCTGAAGAGAAAGACTGGAAAGTTGAAAAAGAGGTTGTTGTTATAGACGATGACAGTGAAGCAGCCACACAAGACACCATTGAAATAGTTGGGAAGAGTGAAAAAGTGTTAGGGACTGTCTTAAAACGAGTACGAATACGAACACCACAGAGGATGTTCTATGATAAAGATGTTGGGTATCGGCTGGATCGGTTCATTGGTAATAACAGTCTGATGTCGACCATGAACATGATAGGAAAGTTGATGGAAGATAGTGATGAAATGAAAAGGATAAGAGACTTGATCATCAACAATGTGTCTTGTCCTGTTGTACAATTTGCGGAGAGTTTGATTTCACAGAAGACCACTATTATGACAAATATCGATGAGGACGAGTTTGGGTGGGTGTTTGACCAAATTAATATCGACCAACATGAACCCGTGATTAAGACGTATGACCAGATGAATGAGTTTCTTGTGGGCACTCTTGCAGGGTCACATAACATTACTCCCATACTTGGACTCACACCAGAAATGGCGATCACTGCAATCGTTGGGTTTTGTAGAGGAACGACAAAAAGAGTGTTCGTCACAGCATCGTCGAGCGATTTACTCAATAGGATCAAAGAAAAACTTCCACCGGAGCGAACGATGTTGTACTCTGACATGGACGCGCTTCTGAAAGAAAACAAAGTCATTGAAGATGTGATAGAAAATCATCCGTATGTGCTTGCACCGTGCAGTAGCGCGACAAGAAAGTTTATCCAATCTCTCCAATTTGACGTCGCGATAATTGCCGACGCCATTAATTTCAATGTCATTCAAGCACTTGCCGTATTCTATTTGACCGAGACAGTGTGGCTGTTTGAGGGAGCGAAGACGACGCAATTGGATGAAGGAGAGGCTCTCGACAAACAAAGTGTGTACACTGTCTTCAGTGGGAAAAGTAAGTATTCGTTGTCTGCAATACTCGACAAAGAAGTTGCGGAGAGTTTGAAAGCACAAACGTTGGATATTGAAGATTTGGGGTTTAACTCGACTGAGTTGAACGACTTGTGTAATTGATGCATTTGAGTGAGTTGTTTGAGGTGCTTCGTGTCACAACGTGTCAATAGAAAGTAAATTACATGAGCCTCATCACCTCGTAGAAGTCTTTTTTAACATCTGCTGTGTTTAAGTTAATCAAAGAGACAGTTGTTTGTGTTTGGGAGGAACAGACTGAACGAGCATTTTGTTCGTATGAATTTTGGTTACTTCGCGTACAATTTTGTATTTGTTGGAAGAGAAGTGCGATTTCCACTTCTTTAAAGAACTGAGAGAGTTTCAGTTTAGTGAAAATTTCAAGTGGGTGATATCCACCGACGTTCATAAAGACGGAAATTTTGGTGATGTTCGATGGCGTTTCAATCGCGTCGATTTTGTCGCAGTCGGTGATTGTTAACTCTTTTAGTTTCGAAGGGAGTTTTGATAAAACTTGGGGGCGAAGACCAATTGACTCAATTGCATATCCGCGAAGTGCACCAGCTGGCAATGAAACAGTGAGTGCTGTGATATTCACGCATTTGTCAATGAAACATGCCTGACTTGTGTCGAGTTCTTTGAGTGAAGAAGGAATGATGTTGTTGCTACACAATTTTGGGATGGTCAAATGTACTAGCTTCTTATTGTAACGCACTTCTCTGGAGCATTTCAATACGCGAAGGGTTAAAAGGTTTTCGGGGCATATAAGGAAGGTTTTTAAGTTAGAGATGTGCAATTCGGTCAATGTAGTGGGTAAAGCCACTGATTTCTGTAAAGTTCCCACCTCAAAGTACTCCAATTTGGCGGTCGATAAATCTGACATTTCTGGTTGTGTCTCGAAGTCTTGAATTTCAAGGCGTTTGAGTGATTTTGAAATGCAGAGTTTCTTAATGTTTTTGATGTTATCAGTAAACACGATATTTGTTAATGAAGTGCACCGACTAAAATCCAACACGGTTCCTTCGTAATTCATTGGGTAATACAACTGCATCAGAGTAGTGTTTTCGTTTAATGGAACTTTTGTTTCGTCGAAGGATTGGAAGGAGAGTCCTGGAAGCAACACGAAGATAACTGGCATTTTAGTGAATGGTGAGAAACTGTAGTAAAAGTGTTTTACGTTGTAGTTGAGATTCGACTGCACCAACTTCACTGTTTGTAAATCGTCGAAGTTAACGTGATTGACTAAGATATCGACTTTCAGTTCTTGGAATTGAATGACCAACTTTTGAAAGTCGTCGAGTTCACTGTCATAGTCAATGGAAAATACGATTTGGGAGAGTCGTGGGAATAGTCTGATGTTCTTGAGTACATGTGTTAGCTCGTTGATATTGCCGGATGGTAGAATGAGTTTTTGGACCTTTTTCATAATACAAGTGATATGCTCGACACTTCCTTTAAAATTGATAACACGGGGAAAGATAAATTTCTTCGAAGTGCATTGGTCCAGTGTACTTTGGACGTCATAGAGTACTTCGATGTTGAGTATTGCGGGGAATATAGTTGGAAGAAAAAAGAGGGAGAAACATGGTAAGCGGATTGTTTGGATTGAAGGAAAGTACAGTTTGACCCTTGTGAGTATTTCATCGGATGCATCTTCCGTAATGAGCGGAAATGAGTTCGTAAACATCGTTTGGACAGCTTCAAAGCACTTTTTGTTAATGCGGAGAAATTCTGACAATGTGTGAAATGAGTTGATATAAAGAATGACGTTCTTAAGAAAGACAGTCTCGAGTAAGACCATAATTTGATTTGTGATATATCTAGATTGTGTCAATCTCAATCGAACAATGAAAAAAATCAATATAGTTTAAGTTTACAGTGGTATTCACTTTAAATCCTTTACCCGGCATTTTTAATAATTTTTTATGCATTTTAATAAAACTGTTTTCATAATTTTTATTAATTCGGAAATTATAATAAATTGTATTAACACGTTAAATAAAACAAACGGGAAAAGAGAAAAAAAGATTGGAAACAAAATAATTCGAGTTTTACAAATAAATCAAACGGCACGAAAATAAATCAGTCGGAACATTAATAAATACATTTTGCATTTATAATTAATTCACTTATTTTTAAATTATTTCGTCACCAAATCAATTTTAGTAAATTTTTATTTAAATAATTATAATGTTTCATATTTTGATTATCGTAACTTGAAATAACACACGAACCGCTCTTCTTTAGAATACATTGATGCTACTGACCCCGGGAGTCGCTCAGATTACCTTGAAAATGCTCCCGAACCACAACAAGGTGTTCCTTTAGAGGCTCTACACGTTGAACCTTTTTTCCCACCTGACAACACAAAGAAAAGGTGAGGAAGACCCCCGAAAACAGTTGAAGAAAAAGATGACAACAAGAAAAAAGCATACAGAACCGTATCTTTAAAGACGAAACAGGAATTGGTCAAGGCATTTAGAACAGCAACAACCATTGACCCGATGCAGTTCTCACTTGATCTTGGTATACCCATAGACAATTGCAAATATCTTGTTAACAAATTGATTAAAGGTGAAAGTATTTACCCTGTTAATCATTATCACAGAAAGAGCCGCACCACTCCCTTTCAAAAGCTTGTCGGGGCTGCGCTTAAAAATAATCCAACCGACTCTATCGCAAAAGTGAGACGCAAAATGGTTGAAGTGCTTGTTGTTGGTAATATACAAGACATCAATGTTGTTGAAACTTTGGATACCGAAATACTAGACAACCTGTCTCAAAAAATAAAAAATATCGAAGATAATTTTAAGACAGCAGAGTTGTTAAAAGAAAAAGTAAAAGAAGCAGAACAATTAGTGCCTTTGGAGGCTTCATTTTTGAGAATGATAAAAGGTAAAATCATAAATGGAGATGCTGGAGATTTGGGAACACTATCATTCAAAAGAGCAACAAATAGAGGAGCAGAAGCCAACGGCGAAGACAATAAAACAAGATGTATAACCGCGATTCAAGAACTAAATGATAAAATTAACGCGGGTTATACTTGGGTGTGCATAGACGAGACCGCCTGGACAATTGCCTGTACTTCTGTTTATGGATGATCTCCAGTGGGTAAGAAGTGTTTTTTAACTAAACTGAAAGGGGGAATGAGTCTAACTTCCACTGCAGCTATTGATAGTAGTGGTATGGGTCACTGTAACCTTGTGTGTGGGAGTAACGAAAAAGAAATATTTAATAGTTATTTCAAAAGACTCATGTCGGTTTATGATGAAGCAAAGATAAGAGTCGTATTTTGGTGTGATAACTGTTCAATTCATAATGATATTTCAGCTATGGTTAACGGTACCCAACATTGTATCGTTTTCAATGCAGCATATTCACCCGAACTCAATTTTGTTGAGAATGTTTTTGGTTTTTGGAAGCGAAGAACAGAGGAAAGCATCAGAAATTGGGAAAATCTTCAAGACATGATTGAAAAAATAAAAAAAATCATTTGAAGAAATTCAAGCACCTGAAATCAACGCGTCAATGCAGCGGTGCAGAAATGAAATATGGCGACGAGCTTTTGCAAGAGAAGATTTATAATTTCTTATTGTTGGCTTTTTGTTAAAGATATTTTAAGTTCAATAAACGAACAATTATTCATTGTTTTGTTATAATTATTTAAATAAAAATTTACTAAAATTGATTTGGTGACGAAATAATTTAAAAATAAGTGAATTAATTATAAATGCAAAATGTATTTATTAATGTTCCGACTGATTTATTTTCGTGCCGTTTGATTTATTTGTAAAACTCGAATTATTTTGTTTCCAATCTTTTTTTCTCTTTTCCCGTTTGTTTTATTTAACGTGTTAATACAATTTATTATAATTTCCGAATTAATAAAAATTATGAAAACAGTTTTATTAAAATGCATAAAAAATTATTTAAAATGCCGGGTAAAGGATTTAAAGTGAATACCACTGTAATTTTTTTTTATTATAATTATGGTCAATTTATATTTATATAAATATTTTTTGGTTGAATAAGTAATTATAAATCTGTGTTTTTAATTAAAGATTTACTATAAGATGAATTATTTTGTTATATTATAAAACCATATTAATTTAGTTTAGAAACCATATTATAATATTTTAACAAAATATAGTTAATAAAATATTAGATATATTATAACATAAATGTATATAATATTTAACAAAATTTTTTAATAACATTTAATATAACATTTAAAATATATAAAAAATGATTATTAATAAAAAAAATAAAATTATAATTTTATAACTAGACTTTTTTATTATAAAGTGGTATAAATAATAGTTAATAAAAACCATAAATTATTTATACAAAATAATCATTTCGATTATTAATATAATCTATAACAAACTTATTTTCATAGTAAAAATAAAGAAGTGTTATTGAAATTATTTGTAATAATTTAATCTAATAAAAAGGGGACAAAGAATCTATTTTTAATATAATAATTGTTTTGTTTTTTTATTAAAAAAAAACGAAACTTTTTGGTTACAAAATTTGTTATGTTTGATCTAATTATTGTTTTTTTGGTTCATTTTCTCATAACGATCGAAATTCGATACCTTTAATTTTGTATATATCGTATTATATTTTAATAACTACATAACTTTGGGGAAATAAAAGTTAAAAACGACAAAGAGGAACACCAAAAAAGAAACAATTTTTAACCGATCAAATATAATTAATAAAAATATTAGTTTAAAAAATTATTCAATAATAGAATAAGTTATTAGAGTGGTTACATTTTTATGCATAATATTTTTTAATACAATTATAATTTTAATGTTAATCATTTCTTAAATGATTTTGTATAGCTATAATAATAGTTTTTTTATAGAACCAAACTTATTTATGAATTAAAAAATCATGAACTTTTATTTCCATTAACTCTGTGGTATTATCAACAAATTATATAAAATATTTTTAAATTAACAAAACCAATCAAAAAACACACTTGTAACTGTTTTTCTTGACCTGAAATTTTCGAAACCAAAAAAACTAAAAACAAAAAGGAACAAAAATATTGTTTGCAAAAACTGTCCTTTTTTCAAAACCAAAATTATCTTACTCACTTTTCGGAGTATTTTTAGAAGCCCCAATCCGACTTTTGCTTGTTTTGCCCCATCATTTTTTGCCTTTCAAAAATATTAAAAACTGAAATTTTAAAAGTTTTATTTTGATATTGTTCAGAAAACAAGATAATATTCATAATCTGTTACCAACAATTTAATTTTGTTTTTAACAACGATTTTTTAATACTTCGAAACATGTAATAATTTTAGTTAAAAAACACTCTTGGAATAGACTGGTTAAATGACTTATTTATTAGCGAAAGTTCCAGTAAAAAGCCTAATTATTTAGTTTTCTATATTTTTGTCAAGAACGAATATCTTTGCCAAATAAAATTTTTTGAAGTTGTGTTGTTGTTGTTTTTTTTCATTGTTTTGACTTTGTCAACTTAAAAAATATAATAGTTAAATAACTACAAACAACAATCAAACAATAATAAATTATTATTCTACAAAATGATTTGGGAAAACAATGGCACTACGCGCTTACAATCACCAGAATAACCGAAGTTAAAATTTGTTCAAATGTTTATTGTTATCTGTTGGATTAGGAAGAAATCCCGCTATTTAAAATCATTTTGTAAGAAGAAATGTTTCATACAAAAAAGAAAAAGAAAAGATTACCAACAGTTTAGTCAACAAACCAGAAAAGTCCCCTTTCCAAATAAAAAATAGATTTCAATCACACAAAAACCCATGCTTTTATTCGTAAACAAAGTGGGTTTAAAAAAACTGTCATATTTTACTAAACTTCCCGTAATTTGAAGTCACATTTAAGTAATATATTTAAATATGAAGTTAATTGACTTTCAAAAACTGTTATAAGAACTCTACCCAATTCCATACTCTTATTACAATCATGGGAAACAAAGAGTGCAACACAGTCAAAGCTATTAAACAGTGCGGACGCTTGGAGGAACTCAACGACACAGTCAGAGTCTCCACCATACTCCAATACGAAGAGGACGAGGACAAAGACGAGAAGATGTCTCACAGCTCATATATCCTCTCTCCAACTCCTTTTGATGACAAAGTGATATCAAAGTCCACTGGATACCCTCTGCGTCCTCGTTCTGCAAACTCAGCAAGAAGCTCCCCAGCCATTTCTAAGATCAAAAGTGTATCTCCTCACAAGTTTATGTCAAGGTCTCCAAACCCTTTTCATTCGTCAAAGACAAATTCTCCACGACCAAAAGCTCATAAAATTAACTTCGATACCGTCCCACTCATCCTCCAACAAGCAGAAACTATGTTCTCGGGTCTCACCCCGTCCGTTGTATTCAACTCATCAGTCGATGGATGGGAGTCTAGAGAATTGAACTCAAAGATTGAAGGTCTCGACAAGTTGATGTTTGTCATTAAAATGTCGGAAGGATGGCAATTCGGGTTCTACTCCGAAGACATCGCCCCAGTCCATAATCACTCCGAGAACACACAAGTCTCTTCTTCAAACATGTTCCTCTTTACAACAGACTCCTGTGGAAACAAATTCACTGTAATTAACAGAAAGAATAAGACTGAACGTTCCTTCACCCTTCACACAAATACCGAAAGGGAATTTCTTCTGACGTGCTACTCAGCATTTTGGCTGACGTCTTCGCGAAAGGTGTACTTACACCAATTATTTAAAACTACATATCAAGTCAATGGATTACCAAATGACAATCTTCTTTCAATAAAACAGACTGGTTCTACGTGCCAGAGTCTTACTGTACTTCACTGGGCGTAATCACTCAGTTTCTCATATGTAAATGTTATTTTGTTATCTTTATTAGTTTATATTATAGTTTGTATTATAATTTATTTACTAAATATTAATATACTATAATAAATTACTAATACTTAATAGATTTGTTAATAAAACAAATGATAATAATTATTGTATTATTAAAAATGTCTATATGTTTAATAAATAATAACAATGAAACCACTATTGATTATACAAAAGAACTTTCACATCCCAATAGAACGAGAATAACTTGATGAGAAATATGTGAGTGGGCCTCCAAAGTTAGCACTGAAAGTATCTTTCTTTCGTATGGCATCACTCGCCCTCTTCAAGAACAAATTAATCACAAAGGAATTTTCACTATCTTTGAGAAGCGAAGCAATGCACCAGACGTCCTCCACTGTTGAACACCCAGTGATCTTAACTAACTCACAGAAGTCTGGCAAGACTCCCTCGGATGTCTTCCGCTCCAAATACATGATGAGTATCCGCGCCTTCATCCGTATATACTCGACAAATTTTGTTAAGATAACATCGAATAGAACACCACTCCCAGAACCAACACAGTTTAACATAACAACACAAAACGGCTTTGCAAAACTACTTCCGTGGAGTTCGACCATTTTCTTCAGATGCGAAGTCTTTGTTGTGAAGCCTAAAGACTTGATGAAATTGGAAAAGAGTGTATTCCCACGCTCAACATAATACTTTGTCAGACTTAACTGAGACGAGCACTTCACGCTGCCGTTGTTCATATCAACAATGCAATACGGCGCACAAAACAACTCATCTGATTCGTGTGGAAATTCCGTCATAAACGAGACGTCGATGAGGGGGTTAGCGACAGAGACTATAGTCTGTCCAAATATAGATTTCTTCCCGGGTACTATCCTATCAAAGGGACTTAAGAGTCTTTTAATGCCAGCTATATTCCTTCCGTCGTAAGGTATAATGATCATAGTATATGTCACTGTATATGCGTATATGATGTTTTCTAGTAAGTCTGAGTACGTCTCATCACCAAACTTTAGAAATGAAAATTGGCATCTAAACTCGTCTCGCTCTTTCACAATCGACTCTTCGCGTAATTTGGAAACTTGTGCGGGTGACTGCTCTGGACTGAATATCGGAGTGACTTCTACTGATGTCTTTAAATCGCACTTCTCGACCTTCATTGCTGTCTGCAGTGGCGATTTGTGATAGAGCGATGGGTTCAAACGACTTCCTAATGACGGCCGAGTTGGTGTTGTTGTACACGAAACACTATCAAACGACCCAAACAGCGAACTTTTCTTGTCGTCTTGATGTGCAAACGTCTCTTTTCTGGGATCAAGAAGCTTCTTCTCGTCCATTCGTTTGAATATCTGTAAGTTTCGATATTGGACATCAATGTTTACGATGTATTCCTCCACTCGCTGGACAAAAGACTGTAACTCAGACAACAATAAGGCCTTACCGGAATCCCCAACACCACGATACTTCAATTGTTTCAATTGGAAGTTGAAAATTAATAGATTGATCAAGTCGTACAACTTCTCGTAGTTGATCTCCTCGTCGCGCGGAAGCAAAAAGCCGATGTTGAATGCGATGAACCCTTCCACAGAACCCTCGAGGAATGGCATACACACGGAAAACACGTTGTTCACATAAGTGATCATGTCAATAGTCACCGATCCATAGTCGTAGGTATAGTAAGGGGGGGTCAAAATATACCTCCGACGCGTCGACTCATCTTTGGTGTACACCGAACAATACATCGATGAAAACGGCACTTTCCGAAGAGATTGGTTGACCACATACCCTCGAATAGTTTCATGCATCCGATTGTCACCATTGGGTCCAGTGTACCTTACATCAACTTGTTTGTTCGCAGCATTGGAAAATGAAAACACGTCGAGCATTGTGATGTATTTGATCTTCACTGCAGGGACAAAGGAACGGTCTACTTCTTACAACACTGTTATATAGAATTATTAAATAGGAAAATATTAGAATAATATAAGAAACACAAACCGACAACCTTCCACGCAACTTGTGTTAAATACTTTTGATCATCATAATCAAGTAAAGCACTATATACTCTACGCCAGAGATCACCCCATATCCAAAATAAACCTTTCACCTCCTCTTTCTCGGGCGGAGTCCACTGTTCAAATAAAGAGGACAAATTTTTGGAAAGGTCGTCTAAACTCGACCCTTTGACACTCATTTATTTATTTTCAGTTGTTTCTATGAGCAACAATTTTTCGTCCTCAATTAACTTTTCATTGATATTATACTTTAGTTTTTACTAACTGTATTAAGCATTGACTTTGAGTTATTCTGAAAAGGACATTTTTATACTAAAATGCAGTTTTTTTGTATATTACATCTAATAGTTTTTACGTGGTTACTTGATAGTAATTTTTGTTATTCCCTCAATAATTAATAGTGGAGTAATTCAGTTGATATGATCAAAAACCAATTCTATTATTTATATTTATTTTTATTATAAGATATAATATAAAAGTGATATTTATATTATATTAATAATATATTAGATCTGATAATAAATTTAATATAACATTTTAATAACATTTTAAGACATTTAAAAAAACGCAAAAAAGAAAAACTTCAATAAGCTAATGAAAATCAATGAAATAATAAAAATAAATTACAAATATAGAATTTGTTTACTTGCCTCTCTTTAGAGAAAAAAGTGAGTGACAACTGGAAACTCGAAAACAAATGGCTGGAACTGGATACGATCGTCAATTAACAATTTTCTCACCGGAGGGGAGATTGTATCAAGTCGGTTTGTCATATTTGAGATTGTAATCACACATCACTCACCGTAAAGAGTACGCATTAAAGTCTGTCAAATGTGAGAATTTGACGACAGTGGGGATCTGTGGGGGTGACGCTGCTTGTATCATAACACAAAAAAAGTTACCTGTTTGTTAATCCAATATAATATATATACTATATCTAATATATATATTATAGTATTAAGTATGATAAATCTATTAGTATGTGTATAGTAACGTATAGGATAGATTGGTCGATCCAACTACAGTCACACACTTCCATCGCATATCAAAACACGTTGGATGCTGCCAAGCAGGTATATACGCTGACGGAAAGTTAATAGCACAGCGCTCGCAATATAACTCAAGCAAGTTTGAGCTGGATTACGGCTACGAGATGCCGGTGTCTTTAGTTGCGAAGAAAACAGCAGACTTTGCACAGATGTTAACACAACACGCTTATATGCGACCGTTTGGTGTGTCTTCGATGTTCATCGGGTGGGACGAAGAGACTGATGCGCCTCAGTTATGGAGAAGCGACCCAGCGGGCAGTGTTGCTGCGTTTCGTGGGTGTGCCGCAGGTGAGAAAGAACAAGAAGCGTTCAACAATTTAGAGAAGAGGAAAGTAGCAAAGGATATGAAGACTGACGATGTGATATGTATGGCGATCGACTGTTTGCAAACAGTTACATCTTCCGAGTTCAAAGTTGGCGATGTTGAGATTTCTGTTGTCTCGAAAGAGCACACCGAGTTTCATATTCTCAATGCAAAGGATGTCGAGAAGTACTTGTTGATGGCGTCCGCAAAGGACTGAGTTCATTTATTTGGTCTTTTTTATTCACTTTTTCGTCTGATGTGAAAGGGGGGTTTTGGTCGAATTTTTGAGGAATATTTTGGGTGACTTGAAGAAAACAAATTCTATACCTTTAGATTGTAAATTAAAAAAAGAACTAATAAAGATAGAATGAAACAACGTCGGAAACCACGTACGTTCGAGGCCGTTTTACGACAAGATAGCATTTTCAGATTTGTGAATGATTTGAAGTGTAAAGAGATGTTTGATCAGATGGCGAGATGTTCCATAGCATTTACAGAAGAAACAGTAAAAGCGTATTGTATGGACAATAACAAGGAATTTGATGGTGGGACGTTTTTGAACGATATATTTAAGATGACGATTTCAAAGCGAACGATTCAACCAAAAATCCTTTTAGATGAGAACATCACACGGACAAAACAATACCACATGGACTTACACAGAGAGTTGATTGGCGTTGAACATTCGTTTATCTTCGCGGTCGAAGAGATTGGGTATCAAATAATGAAGGAAGATATTTCAGTGTATAACCAAGACGCTTTGGCTAACAGAGCGCTCTACGTCGGTCGTGAAAGTAAACAAAGCAACACTTGCGCATGTTTTTCAGCAGATGGTACGTTTCTTCCATTTCTCTTTTGTACAACAGATCAGACACAACACATCTCAGAGAGACTGAAGGACTCTGTTTATATGAAAACAAAGGATGGACTCTATTTTTCTAAAGAAGACTTCTGCGAGTGGTTTTTGGATGTATTAATTCCATCAATTGAAAGGAAAAAGCGTTTAAATAAGTACACTGGTAACACTTTGATTCTCATGAGCGCATTTTATGTTGAGTATTTTCAAAACAAAAAAGTACTTCAAGAAATGTTAATTAAAGAAGGAGTTCGCATATTAAGCTTCCCTATTGGATACTATGAAGAAATGTTACCAAACAACTTGGTGATGGAGGAGTTGGAAAACTTTTTAAATAAGTGCACAAGACAAGCTGGTGTCACCGACTTCATGGTGAAATTGAGTATAGAAGACATTGTGACATTTTTCATTCAAAATGCAGCAATGGTCAAAGAAGACTTTGTCAGATACATTACTGAGTACAACGAGAAGGTAGTGAAAAACGATGTGAGTGTCACGAGGATTAAAAAGTCTGAGGAGGATATACCCAATTTAGTGATGTACAACGACATACAAGACAATGTTCGACTCGAGTTGGACGAAACACGGAACCAAATGAATGATCGCAAAAATGAAGAGAGTGGTGTTGAAGCACGGCCACCGTCCTTCGATGTGATATCTGAGTGTTCTAAAAAGAAGAGTTCAAGCATTGTGTTATTACAAAAGATCAACAACGAAGCAAGTAAGTTGTGGTTTGTGTGTGATTGTATTGGGAGTGCAGATGGGGGTGGTGCTGATGTTATTGTTGGGATGACTGGTGGGTATGAAATGCTCAAAGTGTTACTGATAGTCGAGAAGAAGTTGGAGTGGATGAGCAAGTTATTAGGAGACAGTGTCATCATTGTTGAAACGTGTGATCGAGACAAAGCAATTGAAAAGTGGGTGACTGAGGCAGTATATCCCAAAGCCGAAGAAGTCTTGTCGCAGTTCAGAGAGAAGAACGTGATATTTACAATACCTGAGACGCGATATACTCTGTTCAAAAACATTGAAAGTCGAATGCTTGAGAGGAACATAGAGATATGTAAGGTGGATAAAATCATCGAAAACGTCTTACCAACAAGTGTTTTAAAACGCCAATTGGAAGAATATTGTGTGCTTTGTGGAGGGGATATGAATGATTCCAAAAGCCTTGTTCTCGTGCTCGAGTGTATCAAAAATTTGAAACGCGATGTCATCCATTCAATGTTCCTCGATGGGTGGTCGATATGGAACGGAGTCATTGGTGATGAGTTTGATGACAAGACGTTTATTGAGTGGCTCAACAATCAGTTCTTACTCTCTAAAACGTCATTTGATGAAATAACAATTAACATAAGTAATAACAGCAATGGGATCACTACGTTTAACGTCAAATCCCTTGGAAAAGTCCAGAAGAGATTAATGAAAATGGTGTTGAACACAACACCGTTTCTGTTCTGTAAAACAATTGATGAACAAATCAACTTTGTGACTCAGCAATATCCGGCGCTCGCTTCAATGTTCCTTCAAATAGTCTGCGAGACGTTGTAGACAACTGATAAATTAATTTATTATTTAATGTAATTCAATTGCTCAAAAAAATTATTAAAACGTTTCTTCAAACCAAAACAAGGCAGAAACAATTAAATAGTTCTGTAAAATTTATTCTACTGGAGGGAGGTTGTCTGGGTAGCTTCCTGTCTGCAAGAGACATCTGACAAGAGTCTTGGCCAAGACGTACTGGTGTTCGTTGAGACATCCTTCTTTCCCAGAGTCTGCAATTGTCCATATCTTCTGCAACTCCTTTTTGTCTGCGCCAGTCGCCATCAGCGGAGCAAAACAGTCTTTCCCAAGTGCTTTCCCAATATCATTCTTGGGAAGTTTGGCAAACTCCTTTTGATAAGAAGCCAACTCATCTTCGGAGACCTGCAGTGTATCAAGAACCTTCTCAAAGTTGGTACCAAACTCAAATGGATTGGTGTGAGTTGACAACTCGTCTTCCATTGGGAATTTCTTGAGCAAAAATGGGATCTGAGTACTCAAGGCATCATCGACTGAATTGATCAATTTAACATCGAGTTTTGGGAATTTGGCGAAGTCTGCGTTCTCGAGTCTCTCCTTGTATACATCAATTGGTGGGAAATCACCAGCAGCCAAATTGTACCTCCTCATGACTATGTTGAATACTTCATTCAAATTTTTGACTAACTCTGCCTTCTTCTTGTCTTTCCCAAAAGTTGGCATTTGTTCACGTAAGTACGAAACTATATAAGCATTTGCTTTGGCAAGTCTTGCACGTTTACACAGTTCGTTAACTTTTCTGACGGTGGCTTGTTTTGGGAGTGCGTGCAAATCTCTCATCAAGTCGTCTCTTTCTTTCTCGAAGAGTGAGGTGAACATGGTGTCCTTGAATGGCTGCTCCCAGAATGAAGACACATACACACGAAGACACTCCGGAGTTTGCATCACTTTCCCAAGTGACCACATCAAAGCACCATACACTCGCATCAACTGCTGCGACTCAATCATATCCGCCTTGTTCAGCACAAGTCGCATCTTCTCAGAGTGTTTCTTAACAGCTTCAATAACAGCTTTAAATTCATCAGAAATATCCAACTTGTGGGCATCAAAGACTAAAATGATCATATCCGCTCTCTCGGCAAACCATCGAACAACTTCTGTAAAGTCATAAGATCTTCCGATTCTCTGCTTCTCACCAGAAAGCACACCCGGGGAGTCAATGAATGTCAGATGTTCCAAAAGAGGAAGATTACAGAACGACCCGTTGAATTTGGCCATGAAGTCATTACCAAATTTGCTGAGTGAAGTGAATGGCTTGTCTGCTTGAACACAAAGAGTGTTACCAGGTATAATGGAAGAATTTGTCCCGTGCATTACGGCCATAAAACCGTCTGTAGTAGGTTCAGGTCCAATATTAGAGCCCGGATAGTCATAGTTCAGCAAGTAGCTATTTGTCATTGATCTAATAAGAGATGTGTTGTAGTTGATATGTAGACAGTTGTTGGTAAAGAACAAACTCAATGAAAGTAGTTTTACCAGTGGAGTACTGTCCAAGGAATAAGACCATTGGTTTTGCATCAAAGTCTGCTGGTTTCATGAGTGGTGAAATCAAGTAGTCATACTTAAAATCCGATTCCAACTTTTTGATCTTTTCATCATAAATCTTCTTGACACCATCAATGACTGAAACGTATGACGTATCGATTGTTGTTGCTTTCTTTTTCTTGCTGAACATGGTGTTTTCTTGTGAGTTTTGTAGTTCGATTTTTTTTGGTGGAGTTCGTATAGTTCATTATCAATTCTTTTTACTATTTTAATAGTATATCGTTTTTTGACGAAAATATAAAGTTCTTAAAATTGTCTCTCTGTTTTTGTGAAGTTGTTTTACTATTCAAAAACTATTGTTTTTACTTCAACAACAGAAGATTGAATTCCTTTTTAAATTGACATTTGATTGAATTATAATTATAATCCCTCTGCATTTGTTTATAAATGTCAACA
>NW_004191636.1:101825-104838 GCF_000330505.1 Entamoeba invadens IP1
ACGTGTTTAATAAACACCTATATTAAGAAGATCTCAGAAAGTAATGTAAACAGTTTTATTTTCAAACAGGGTCTATCCAGGGTCTATCACGTGACAAAAGTGTTTTTTCTTTGTTATTTGCCACGTCACCAAAGTGGTCTTGAATTTATGTTCACTTAGTTCTTTTAGATCTAGCGGCGAGTATAAAGCCGACTTTTGTAAATGAAAAAACTTAGATATAGATAGTTTTTTGAATCAATACTAAGCCAATTAATGGGAAAACAAGCTAATTCAATTATTAAATATCGGGTTATATTTTATTACTGCTGTGGTTGCCATAATTAACACAAAAATTGTGACAAATGCAGCACTGTTTTACACATCAAACCGATAGTTACAAATAACATTTTAATAACACAAATAACAATGAAATAACAATCTATTAAATAATTATATTTTTATTATAATATGTAATAAATAAACCTATTCAACTTAAAAATAAACCAAAAAACCAATAACTAATAATTAAAACTGCTATAAAACAACTAATAATAATAGAGAAATGTATATTATCATATTTATTTCTAACGTTATTAACTAAATATATATATTTTAAAACTATATTAAATAATAATAATACAAACTCAAAAACTCTAATATATCTGTTAATTATAAAAAATACTATATAACATATAATATCAATACTATATTTTTAAACTATACAAATCTAAACAATGTATTAATAATTAATTAAATTGTTTAGTACATGATTTATATTTATAACTATAAACTTATAGTTTAAATAATTATATATTTATTATTATTGTGTAATGAACATTTAAATATTAGGATAGCTATGTCTAATAAATCGGGCATTTTATTTTGAAACGTTTATAAATCAAAAGCAGTTATAAGACAAAATAATTATTTAGTTTCAATAATAATAATCAACTAAAACTATATATTAAAATATTAATAAATATAGTTAAAAGACAAACATATTGAATTATTATTTTTTTACCCAAAAATGATAGGTAATAAATACATCATTTATCGGGATCGATAACATTTCAATAACATAATCACAAATACTAAAAGAATAACAATTTGAAAAACAAAATTTCTAAAACATTAACATATTTTTGAAATGACAATTTTTTAAAATACCATTTGAATTTCAAAATAGAATTAATATTAAAGACCTTTTAAAAACAACCCAAATATAACAAATCACAACAAATTAAAACCATCCAACGATGACAAATAAATCAAAAGAGGTTCAAAATTTACAATAATAATTGTCAGAACGTGATACACACAACGCAAATTATAACAAAATCAACTTTGCCATGAAACAAAACAAAGAAAACAATTATAATTTTTTTCACACCAAAAAATTAAAAACGTTCTTGAGTAAAAATAATTCAGTGTTTTTTATGATCATTTTTGTATAGATTTGAACTGTTTTGGTTGTTTTGATTGCAACAAACCGATTTGACCAATAAATGCTAAAACATCAATTTATATAGTTTGTTTTTTAATAAAATTTACTAACCTTAAAACTATGAATTTTATTAATAAATTCCAACACTTTTACTAAATTAGTTGTATTAAAAAATTATATTATTATAATTATAAACAATTAGAAAATAAACAAATACATTCAAATTGATTTAACTATTTGGTACACAGTTTAACAAAGTCTTTGGAAAATTTGTTTTGCCAGCCTAGCCTTGTTTTGTTTGATTCATACTAAATCTACATCCGTCTTTTAGGATCGATTTACCCTATTCCAATTAATGTTGTCTAGGAACCTTTTTCCTCTTCAGTCCTTAGATATTTTGTTCCTCTTCTAATTATTTGCTACTTCCACCAAGATCTGTACTCAAGTCTGTTTCAATAGAAATTACTTCTCTACCTTTATCACTCCTGTGTTCTTGACACCATGTATTTCCTTACTCCTCGTGTGCCTCAGCCTCCACAAGGATACAGCATCACTCTCTTTCATTTTATTACCTTCCTTTTTCAAGGCTTATCCATTCGATCTGTGAGTTGTTACACACTCCTTAGCGATTTCCAACTTCCATGGCCATCGTCCTATTGTCAATATGAATTAACACCTTTTATGGTTCTCCTCATGCAAGACTTGGATACTTTATCTGTATGTTCGGTTCATCCCGCATCGCCAATCCTGCTTACCAGACTTGGCCGATTTGAAGTCCGCATATGCTCACTCCTAATAAATGTTTATCGTTTAGGATATCTCGACTATTCATAGTTTGTTAAAATGTTGAAAAGTCAAGCTCTCCATTACATCCAATCATTATCTTTACCAATCGTCACTACTTTCTCACTTCAACCTTCCTAAGGGAATATTCAGGTGGAACCAGCTACTAGATAGTTCGATTAGTCTTTCGCCCCTATACTCATATATTGCAAGTAATTTGCACGTTAACACTCCTAAGTCCTTCCACCAAAGTTTCCTTCGGCTTCAAACACCACAAGCATAGTCACAATCTTTCGGGTCCCAACAGTTTAACTCCAGCCTTTTCTAGGTCACTCCTGCTATATGTTTAGTCCTTCGTTTTCGCTTTATATCTGGGCTTTCTTCCCTTCCTCTTTTCGTGGGGAAACTGAAAACGTTTCTCCACGAGGCATAATTATTTCAACTGTTAATTTTTGACAAATATTTTTTACAGACCATCTATTTATATTGTGTTTTTTCATTGTATTCTTGGTTTGTTTCATTTTATATTTATAAAATGGATTTTTTTCAATGTAAAATAAAATAAATATTTTGGTCAAAAAAATAAAAAGCAAATATTGTTTGGATTGTCTATCAAAATGAAAAACAATCTTCTCAGAAACACAAAGTTAATTAATAATATACAAAACAATAATTGTTTTTAACACTTAAAATAAACTCAGTTTTTAATATACAAATTTCATTTTAGTCTTAATTCTACAAACTATTCAATATAGTTATATAACCATTGTTATTAATTCATTTGCTCTTCAAAAATTAAGTAAAACA
>NW_004191636.1:104938-121612 GCF_000330505.1 Entamoeba invadens IP1
AAGATATATATTACATATTATATTATAATCCATAATAATACATAATAATATTTTATTATGTATATTATACATAATAATATAATATATTTTATTCAAATAAAGAAAAAAATGGACATGGGGAAGAAGGATGGGAATATAGGGGAAATAGGTTATTTGTGGTTTAGGGATGTCCTCCCGTTATCAAGGACGCCCTCCTGTGTATAAAATTATTCTTTTTGTTGTGTCTACTGTGTTTTTAAAACTATGTAACGAGTTATATTTTTATTATTAATTTACTATCAAAAATTATAATTATTTCCAAAAATACATTTAATAATGGACAAACACAAAACAACAAGTACTTTTGTTACAAATTAATAGTTAAAAACTAATTTAAATTTAAATTGGTTTTTTGAGTCAGTTCGAATAACTTTGCAAAGATAAGTGAATCACATCAGTCGACCTCCTCGATCTTCATCCCTTTGTGTCGCTCTTCTTTGCACCCCATTGTTGTTCACCAGACATGTTACCAGTTTTATTCTGTCGATATCTGTATGAAGATGGGCTGGATCTTAGCCTCAGCTTCTTCTGTTTCTGTGTGTATTCATCTTTTGATGCCGATTGGTTTTTGTCGAGCCAGTCGAGTGTCTCCTTGATCATTGCTTCAATTGCCGCCTTGTCATCTGGTGAGAGCTTTGCTGCAATTTGCTCTTTGAGTGTGTTTTTCATCGAGTAGCAGAAGTTTTCAAGTCCGTTCTTCGCCTCGATAAGTTCCTTCATTTTGTCATACTCCGCCTTGAACTTCTCTGCGTCTGCAACCACCTTGTCGATCCGTTTTTTTGAGAGTTTTCCCTTGTCGTTGGTGATTGTGATCTTGTTCTTCTTTCCTGTTGTCTTGTCTTCAGCTGACACATTCAGAACACCTTCTCGACTGGTGCGATTGTCGACTTGAAGAGGTCGATGTTGAGTTCTTCAAACCGTGCTCTTGTGATTGATGTGTAGAAGTCGATGCCTTCATACAACTGGTCGACTTCAATGTTTGCTGTTGCTGCCGATGACGGTGTTCGCTTTGCCCTTTCACACGATGTTCTGAGTCTTCTGACAGCTCGTGCATTGCCTGAAATGTCTTTCTTGTACTTTCTCTTGAATTTGGCAATGAAGTGGTTGACCATTCTGTTATCAAAGTCTTCGCCACCAAGGTGTGTGTTGCCGTTTTTTGCCTTCACTTCAAAGACGCCATCGTCAATAGCAAGAAGTGGTACATCAAATGTTCCACCACCAAGATCAAAGATCAAGACGTTCTTTTCTCTCTCCGTCTTCTTGTCAAGTCCATATGCTATTGCTGCTGTTGGCTCATTGATGATTCTGAGCACATTGATGCCTGCAATTGTGCCCGCATCCTTTGTTGCCTGTCGCTGTGAATCGTTGAAATAGGCTGGACATGTGATGACTGCGTTGTTGACTTTCCCACCAACAAACGCTTCTGCTGTCTCCTTCATCTTCGTCAGCACCATCGAACTGATCTCCTCTTGTGTGAACTTCTTAGTCTCTCCCTTGTACTCCACCTGAATCAATGGCTTGTCATTGCCATTGTTGACTACAGTGAACGACCAGTGTTTCATATCCTCTTGAATTGCTGGATCACTGAAGCGTCTTCCAATCAGTCTCTTTGCATCAAAGACTGTATTCTTCACATTCATCGCAATCTGGTTCTTTGCTGTGTCACCAATCAGCCTCTCGCTATATGTGAAGGCAACGTACGATGGCGTTGTTCTGTTGCTTTGATCGTTTGCAATTTTCTAAAAACGGATTTCGCATGCCTTTTAACTATAGTATCTTTATCTCTCCAATAGTCACTAATGCATCATTCAATGCAATCAAACACTCCGCATTCGTTTTCCCTACTTCACCTTTCACACCAACAATCACTACTAAATGAGTTGCGTGGATGAATCTAACAAGAGGTGATGGTATACTATTACAACAGTACATAAAATCTGTCTAACAAATTTTGACAGACAGTTTCTCCCCAAATTTCTTCTCCACCTACATCAAGAACTTGAATATAGCAGCCGCAAACTTCTTCTCTGTTCGATCATTGATCATAGATCTTAGTTGAGACTATCAGTAACAAGTCTCCTTCAGTTTCAAAGGACTTGACATAAATCTCTTTTAAATGGTTTATCATTGTAAGACATATTTTTCTCAAAAAGTAAACCTGCTTGATTTGATAAATACCTTTGATTTTAAATAAAAGTTTTCATTATACAATTAAATTTATTATAAATTATATTATAAAATTAAATTATAATTATTTAGTATATTATATAATTAACAATAGTTATTGTATAATTAATTACCCATAATATTAAATTATGTATATATCTATTAATTTATAGTATAATTTTATTTAAATTAGAGGGTGAGGGTTAGAAAAAGGATGTAAGTTAATACCTAAATCATTCCAATAGCCTTACTTCCTGCCCATTCACGGTGATGGGTGGGTCGTTTTATAGTTTTATTTGATATTTATTATATATAAATGATTTTATTATAGTAAAACCCCTTCCCGAAATATTACAATTTTTAAGATTGTTTTATAAATAAAAAAACCAACCCGAAATATTTGAGCTTTTTTGACTGTTTTATATATAAAAATATTCATTTAAACAAACCGAATTCAAAAATGGTAATTAGTTTTTCAGAGCATCCCCAACATCCATGTAAGCAACTTTCTTTTCAACGCTCATGTTTGCTCTATCAAGTTGTCCAATTTTATTAAAAGATCTTTCAACTGGGCAAGTGGTTGGACTCTTAGCATTCATCTTTTTCACAAGATTGAATAAACATGGGAATTGATTCTTTTCTTCTTGAGTCATCAAAGCAAACAAGGTGTTCAAAGTTAATTTTTTGACTGGGCAACTTTTTAAGAAATCTTCTGCTTCTTTTTTGAATAAAGCCCTTATGTGCTTTCTGTGTTGAATGGTGTTTGCTCTCTTTTCTTTAACAATTTCACTACTGCTGCAATCTTCAGCGATATCTGTTGCTTCTGTTTGATCTGTACTTGTTAATCTCACTTGTTTAACAAGAGTACGTATTGCCTCAGTAGCATCAGCCCTTTCTTCCCTTTCTAACCTGTTTTTGGTTTCTTCAATTTTTTCAATGTTGGCACAATACCAATCTTGAAACTTTTGAACTTCCGCTTTTAGTTCTTGGTCATCACTTTCCTCGAATGATTTTGCATCAAAGTTGTTGTAAATTTTGATGTTTATTACCAGTTCTTTTCCTTTGAGTTTTCTTTGTAATTTCCTGAAATTTGCCATATTCGTTCCTTTGACCTGGTTCTCCTTCAACAATCCAGCATCGAAAAGGTCTTTTTTGGTCATTTTTCTTGAAGGAATTGCAAACCTCAAAATCATCGCGTCACTCAACTTAACGAGCAGGTGAATTGAATACTTTTTCAAAATGAACTTTTCGTTATCGTCAAGATCTTCAGTGTATTTCATTTTTTCTAAATAATCGGTTAACACCACCTTTCGTCTGAGCTCGAAGATATTCGAAATTAAATCTTCAACACGTTGATAGGCCACGGGGTATAGTAAATTGGCGGTCTGTAGCCAATCGTTAATTATCTTCACCTTACTGAGCACTATTTGAGTGAAGAACATACACGCAACAAACAATTTGCAGTTGACATTACACTCACCCATAATGTTGCGAGGTCCAAAAGGCTTTTGGTATTGTTCTCTTTCACTGTAAAATTCTTGAAGTGAAGGCAGATTCTCAAACATATTATCAAGAATCAATACTGTTTGGAGCCACCTTGTTTCGGATCGTTGAACCAATTTGAGAACTGCACCTTTGATATGATTTTTGGCACAGAATTGATCCCATGCTGTTCTTGTTGTCTGAACAGTTAACCCGTCCAAGAAACTTTCAATAGCCAGTCCCCATTGTGATTCAAAACACTTTTCAGTCGCTTTATTTGTTCTGTGTGAAAAGCAGTAGTTTGAATCAAATCCGTTCAGTCCGTCTCTCTCTTTTATTTTAGCCAGGAGTTTACCAGAGAGCCCACCGTTTCGTATCAGAACATAATCTCCATCAAAACAAGCACCAATGCATTTGATCAGGTCAGCATCCATCAATTCCAATATTTTCATTATCCAACTGAGCCACCCCGCAGCATCTGTTTTGCCGTCATAGTTTTCAATTTTGACTCTCTTTTCAACAAATGATCCATCTGAAAACACAAATCTTACAAAGAGAGAAAAGTATTCAACCCCACATACATTGCAGAATCCGCCATTAGTGTATAATAGTCACACTGCTTAAAGATGTATTGTAGGTCATATCTGGATTTTTTCGAAATCAACTCAAATCTCCGTTGCATAGTTGAAGAACTGAGAGCGGTGTTAACAACTTTTTTAGGAACATCGGACATGAGCAAAATTATGGATATCAATTTTGACATGGCATCAATTTGATTATTTGTCAACCCACACGCTCCCATCATCAATGCAGCCGTCATTGTTATAAAGCTGCCTCTTTCATTTCCAGCATCATTTGTTGTTGAATAACTATCAACATTTTTACCAAGTCGCCTTTGTACTTCTTTGTTGGTTTCTTGTGCGATGTACTCGGCGGAGTATTTATTCTCTGGTCTGAGGAGCTCTTTAATATAGTTCATTATTTCCAATTGTTCGATCTCAAACACAGTGAATTTTATTTCTTCTTTGGTCGAATCGTTGGTATTTTGAGATTCGTTGTTGGTAGCCTGGCTATAATCAACATGTGTCGCATTTCTTGTTTGAATTGTTGGAGGAGTCGAAATACAATTTGTAATAGCAGGAGTTTTTAAAAAAGTTCCAGAGTCCACAATACCAGTTGAATTTTTTGAAACAACATCTTCACAATTAATAATAGGAACATCAAAACTTTTACTGATATTGTCGAGTGCTTCTTGTGTTGACTCGCTGTGTAAAACAGAAATATTCATTTGGAAATTTTGATAATTGATGAGTGGAAGAACACGAACAGTTTCTTCCAATCCTTTCAATAAATATTTCTTGACGTCTTCAAATGTAGTGTAACTTGTTTGTCTCAATTGTGACTCAAGTTCATTCCTCACTTTCAATAAATCGGCACCTCTATAAATATTTGGCGAGAGGTCTATTTCATTATCAGTCAAACCACTTGACTTATTTTTTTCTTCTTCGACAAGCTGACTATTGAGCGCAATCAAATTAAATTTGTCGAAATTCTCATCAAAAAATTTAAAATTGTTAATACTTTTAAATTTGTTTGTTTCTTCGGGTTTTGCTTCCAAAGAGTGTTTCATGTATTTACGTCTATTAAACATTTTTCCACAGAAAATACAAAAATGGAAATCACGTAGACGATTTTCAGGAAGTTGCGTTTTCAATTCAAAAGTAAAGTAATTGCGGAACTCTTCAAAACGTTTGTTGATATTTGAGTCTTGCATATGTTTGTTATTTTTAAGATAATGAAGACAATAAAATACAAAAAGTTATACTTTTTATATAATTATAGTATTGGTTTTAACAATTGTATTTATTTTTATTATATAATTTGATTGTGTTTTCATTAAGAATTATATATTATAAATATAATAATAATTCATAAAATACAAATATATTATAAATATATGTAATTTTATTTTGGAATAAATTTACTTAGATATACTATAAATTATAAATTCACATATTATAATTTTTTATATTGAATATAACTTAAAATTAGTAATAATCATATTTAGGATAAAAAGACAATTGTTAAATTTTGGTAAATAAAAGGAATAATCATGTTTTTAAAGTGGTAAATATAAGTTGAATTTGCAAATTCACCAAAATGCTCAACTTTAATTATACACGACTTGAAAACGCGTTGAAAAGAAAAAAATCATGCAAAATGTTATTTAACTACTTTTTGTTTTTTATTGTGGTATGTATGTGATTATAAACATGGTACTTCAGTTATTTTATCAAATTGTTTTAAGACTAATCTATATAAACAGACTCAATTTTGAAAAAATAATTTTATCAATTAATTTCATTAATTATTTTATTTACTATATTACAAAATATGTTTAGATTATAAAAATTTTAATAAAACAATATATTTTAATTATGTAATAATTTTATTTTTTAAACAATTCTATATTATTTTTTAAAAATACTAAAATAGATTTAAAACTTTTGATTTGATAAATATTATTAATTAATAATAATTTTTATTGGTTTATTTTTTTTCTTTAATAAAATAACTATTAATATAATTTTATTTTATTAATCTTTTATTGTTTTATTATTATAAAACTGTATATTTATAATTTTAATTATTTAAATTAATATTTTATATAATTTAAGTAAATTTATTTTTTTAATTAGAAATAATAGTTAATTAATTATACTATTATATATCATTCTATTTTTATTAATCTAAAGAAAACAGACTAATAGCTGTTTGGCGACTTTATAGTCCCTTTGAAAATCGCCGACTTTTCAGTTGTCTTAAAAGTCGCTGATTTAAATATTTAGTTAAATAACTATTCAAAATACCATTTATCAAAAAAAGGAATTCAAAAAATAAACCATATAAATTTAATATAATTATTATTAAAAAATTAAATGAAACAATACCGTCCCAATTATATCTTCTCAAATCATTTTTTAAATTATATTTATATTATTATAATATAACAAATTATAACAACTATTGTGTTTTTAAACATTTTGAGACTATAATTAATATAATATAATTTATTAAAGTTAATAGTTATTTTATTTTAAAAGAAGTCGGCGACTTTTGAAGGGACTCAAAAAGTCGCCGACTTCTCAGTATTATCAAAAGTCGCAGAACAGCCATAATTGTTTTATTAAAAACAGTTTTAAATAAAAAATTAAATTATGAAACATAGTAAAATATATAATAACTTTAATATATAACAATGAAAATTATAATGAAAAAATATTGCAAAAATTCAATCATTGACTAACCAAGGCTTCTATTTGTTATGCGTTATGGATACATACGGACTCGTTACATTTATCAAATTATGCAAGTTACGATATTGTTTGTAGAAATGTTTTCTTTAAAACAAAAGAATGAATTAAACAACTTTAAACTGTGTTATATATCTTTTGGTTAGCCCATGGAATGTAAAACTCTTTATTATCAACAAAATAATATTTACAACTGTTCGATGTTTGAAAAATTAATCCAAAAAGCAATAATTTTTGAGTAATTTCATTTATCTATATTTTAAGAAAAGTATAGTTAATAACAAATTTTATTTTAATAAGTTAAATTATTATTTCATCTTTATTAAACAATTTTTAATATTTTATAATATTATCAATTATAATTAATAGTTTTATTTTGTATAGTATAAATATTATATTAATAAACCATTGATTTCTATACTATACATTTTAATATTTTATAGTTTAAATGTTAACTGTCGTTTTAAGCAGAAAAACGACCGCGGCAAAAAGTCGCCATCTGTAAAGAAAAGGTTTTGGAGATCGTAAAAATAAACAATACTATGAATTTTACTAAAACTACTTTATTTTTGTCATAAAAACAAAGAAAATATACCCCCTTTTCATTTTAAAATGCATTTTTGGGACAAGTTCCAAATTTTTCCCTGTTCCGTGATAGACCCTGTTTCAAAGAAAAAATCACAAAAATGAAAAACATTTATATGTTTTGTTGTGTCTATTCTTTTTTGTTATTATTTTTATTGGAAAATTGTTTAAAGATAAATGAAAAACGTGGGGACGAAGTACGGGAAAATTGGCCAAAAGATGTCCTTTGTGGTTTAGGGACATCCTATCGCGATTAAGAACGTCCCCCTGTGTATAAAGACGTCCTTTCTATTATTTTTGTGTCCGATGCATTTCCAAAACTAAATAACGAGTTATAATTTTATCATTAATTTACCACTAAAAAAGACAGCAAGAAAAATAATTATTTAATTATAATTAAAGGGTTTTTGAATTATAGAATAATAAAAATAAAACATTCGGTTCAAATAATGATTTTAAAAACAAAAAAAAAACACAAAATAATACAGTCAACTTCGCACATTTGTCGGTTTTCTTGCAGAAAAAATTACGTATTTGTTGGTTAACACTGGAATTTTGCAGAACAATCTTTATATTAATTACAAATTAAAAATATTTTTTTAAATCACAGAAACTTTTTTCAAAACGATGTCAAGTTAAACAAAGAAACTGAAAAAAAACATATCAAAAGATAACAGAAGAAGCACACTCGGCAATCAAAGAGTTGTACAAAAAAACAGTGAAACGAAGAAAAGAGGTTTTTGCGAAGAAATCCAAAAAGAGTTTCATTAAAATTACTCCAATTTTATCTTTACTCTCAACCAATTACAAGCTTACAACAAACAGGAAGTTAAAATAATAAAGCACAAAAGAACATCACCAAACGAAAATATTCTGAAACACCTCAAAGAGTACGTGAACAAAGTAATCAAACACAACACTTATTTGGACGACTTTGTGTTACAAATGGAAGTCGAAAGATATTTGAAAGAGCATCCAAATGAAAATTCCATTGTTGGTATCGATTCGTTTGTGAGGCGATTCAAAGAAAAGAATAACATCGTTTATAAAGTGTCATCAGGGCATGAAGATTGTATTGATTTGTCACAGTTTACAGCAGAAATTGGCAACATAATAAATAAATTGTATGAATATGACATAAAAACATTTACAATGCAAATGAAACTGCTTTGTTTTATCGTTAGTTACCATCGAGATGTTGCTTAAAAACTGATGATATAAAAAAGGAACGAATTACTTTACTTTTTTGTTTTAATGTTGATGGATCAAATAAAACGAAACCGATGGTTATTCACAGTGCAACAATGCCAAGAGGTGGATCTCGACGTTTATTTGATTCCGTTGATATTATTTTCAAGTCGCAACAGAAAAGTTGAACGTCTGTTAGTATATATAATGAATATTTGCAAATGTGGGAAGAAGAGTTGAAAAGAAGTATTCGGAAAAATTACTTTTGGTCGACAATTCTCCAACCCACAAAACAAATGTCGTGTTAAAAAATCGAGATACTGTTTTTACCACCAAACACTACTGCAAAGTTGCAACCACTCGATCAGGGTATAATAGCTTCATTTAAAAAGCAGTATCGTCGCAATTTTATTCAAAACCATTTGAATTGTCTTGAAACAAGAGAGATTCTATTGAAGTTTAAAAAGAGAGAATTTGTTACTACGTGCTGGGATTCATCAACAAAGGAAGTTAAACAAAGAGTGTTAGAATGTTTATATGTTTGTGAACTTGAAAGTGAAAGAAATTGAGTGTAGACCATACCAAAGATCAAATTGTGTCATTGTTTGGTTTGGATAGATATTTGTAAAAAAACAGATTTGTCTGTTAAGTTGACACTATTAAGCGTTGTTGAAGCTATACCAATTGCTTCAAAATTTTGGAAAGAAGTAACTTCAGTTACAATTCAAAACTGCTTTTTACACAAAATTGTTTGGTGAATATGTTCATACAGAAACTGTCGATATCAACAACGCGGAATTGATTGAATTGTACAATACTATTCCATTGAATGATGAATACAGAGCAATTATTATCGAAGAAATAGTTTCTTATCCATATGAAAACATTTTACCATTTTATTTCAATGAAGATGAAGATGATGGTGATAAAAAGCAGATGGAATTGGAATTGGAAACTATTTTTAACAACTTGAAATTCAAATGCTGAAAAATAAATCTTACCTTCCTAAAAACAAGAATAGTGATTATTCTACTTTTATGGAAAAAACCATTCAAAAATGAAACTATTTTTAAATTGATTTCTATTTAAGTTAATGTTTTTGGAATAAACAATCTATTTGACTATCAACAAAATGATTGGTCAATAAACCAACAAAAAGACTTAATCGACAAATATGTTAACCGACAAATAGGCGACGTTGGCTGTACAAGCAGTGAAGTGAAGGTATAAATTTGCAATTGATTGTTAAATAAAAGGGTTTTCTTATCCCCCCAAAATATTTTTAATGGCTAAAATTGTCATTTTCAATAAAACCCTTATTTAACAAGCCCAATTTATCCTTTTTATCATAACAATTATTGACATTTTGATTATCTTGTTACCATTTAGTTTGTTTGATAATAATATTCTATAGTTATTTTAATCATTTAAAAACTATAGAAAAACAACCACACATAAATCAAGAAGCGAATAAACCAATAAAAACCATCACTTAACTTAACTTGGCAACAAATATAACTTCATAAATCCTGCTTCGTCACAACTCAAAGAGATGATAAGTGTGTTTGTTTTTGCAAGCTCGCCCAATCGCCACAATATTCAATAACCACACTCACAAGACACATTTGTCTAAAGGATATACACTTCATCAACTTACTATCAATTAAAGATTTTTAGGATGATGCAATAAAATTTAATATTTGAATATTTATGTAATAAGTGATAAATAATGACAAAATAACAATAACAAACGTGTAAAATGACACCGTTAAATATTTAGTCTTTGTTTTATTTTTAAACAAGAGTTAATTCTTGGCATTAATTGAGTGGTTCTTGGTGTTAGACTATTTATCTTCTTTCGACTTCAATTAATTTTTTAAGTTTGTTCAAGTTTTTTCAACTTATTTTTTCAACAATGTCGAATTAAAAATAATCTAAAAATGGGTCTAAATTTTTTCAAAATATTTTTTAGTTTTACAGTTAGTTTCACAATAATTACTTATTTTTCATAACAAATAGATTTCTGTTTCATAACAATTAGATTTGTACCTTTGTTCAGCCCTGTTTCAAAATAATTATTTTTTGTTGCACAATTTTCGTGATTGTTTCATAACTGACAGTATTATTGCATAATAATATCGGATGTTTCAGAACTATTTATTTATCCTCAAATCAATATTTTATTGTTCCAAAACAAAGAGTTGTTTCATAATTATTGTATTTTGTTTTAAAATAATACAGTATTAATGTGTAATTGCTTTGTATTGTTTCAAAACAAAAATAAACAAAAATAACCAAAATATATTCAAAAAATCATAAAACTGTAAAAACTACACTTTTTAATAAAATTTGTTAATTATAAATAGTTTTACAGTTATTATTGAATAAAAATTGTTTAACCAAATAAAAAACTTAATGTAATTATAAGTCTTCACTTAAAAACACTTTACGAGTCACTACTGAAGTAAAATAAGTTATGAGTCTGCGTATAATATTTAACCTTCTGAAAACTCTAAAAACCAAAAATAATTAATTCTGTGTAATCTTGGTTATTTTTCCTGCAAATGAGACTTTTATTTCTTTAATTACTCCTACTCTTTTAAAACACCGAGTTTATAAATTTTAAAGTAAAATGTTACAAATTATAGTAAAAAAGCGAACCTTTTGTTAAAGTGGGGACGAACAAAGGTTCACCTTTTTGGCTTATCCCTTTACAGAAATAAGCCAGAGGATAACGAAAAAGTCAGTTCACAAAGAAATTAAAATGACTACAAACCACATAAATAAAACGAAAAGTAATCAATTATAACCCACATCTTTGCCCCTATTATTACCAGTTTTTATCCAAACCAATATTAAAAAGCGTGCCTGTGCTATTCAAAATGTCAAGAATCTTTTTGAGAATAGAATGAAGAGGCAATCTGACTCTCTAAGTTCAGAACGTTTCCTTCAAAGCCTTTGGAAACACAGAGTTGGGACTTGCTGGAACGGCGAAGATGCGAGGTGACAATGCTCATTTACTCTTCCAAGTATATTGCCTTAAGGGTTTACCAGACCCTATCCAGCCACCGGTATAACTACCGGTGGGAGATCTCGCTTATTGGAAACATCGATAGCTACTTTTGACTACTCACATTTCGTGGTGTCTCCATTGTGTAGGGTTGATCTCCCAAACTACACAAATAAAATAAACAATAATAAAAAATAATAAAGACCCAATTGCAGAATAAAACATAACATCCATGAAAATTAAAACCCAATTGCACCACAAAAAACAAAGAAACAAAAAATAAAGCACGACTTTGAGGTGTCTTGATATTTTGTGGTGCAATTGACCCAACAAAAATAACAAGAAAAAAGAAAAGTTTTTTCTTTGTAAAATTTGAAAAATACAAAAATTGAACCACGGGTTTCGATTTTTGTGTGGGTGAAAAAAAATAATAAGACGAAAAGCCTTTTTTGTTTGTTCCCAATAAGAGATAACCCATCTTAGGGAAAAAAGAATAAAACAAAGAAAAAATTTCTAAAATATATTTCAGAATGAGTCAAAAATCACAAAACCAAAAAACACAAAAAAACGTTTTACAGCTAAACCGAAGACATTCGATTCATTCTTTGTCACAACAAGGTTTTGACTTTGGTGTATGAATTATAGTTTGTTTCACTGACGAGGATCAAAGATATGAATTGATTGTTTGTTCTTTTAGTTTTTTATCATTGCCAACCAAAAACAAAGGCCAAAATTTACTTTTTGGAACAATTTCAAATAAATGTTATTCTTTTTGGTACAAAAAAGTTAGATTTGCATGGCATACACGTCTGTTTTATTGAGATGCGTTTTTTGAGCACCATACAAGAAACATGAAAAAAAATAAAGGTATTTTTAAAGTGAACACAAAAATATAAAAGACCAAACTTCTTTTCAAAAACTCCAAGTAGAAATAATAAGAACCACAATGTATAATATTTTACTATTAAACGATAGTTCATTTGTTAATAGAAAATGAAATTATAGTAAACAATAGTTTGTAACAGTTTTTATATTTTTTGAAAGAGTTCAATCAAATTCAGTTTTTAACAAAAATGTTCTTAACAAACAGGTGCATCACAAATTTTGAAGAGTTGAACATCGACCTCTTCAAATTGACAAGCTGGATTGTCGATAAAACGTTGAAAGACGCCAGGTTGGACAAGGGAAGCATTGACGATGTTATGCTGATTGGTTTATCATTAAGGATGCCAAATGTCGTCAGTTGCTGTAAGCACTTCAATGGGAAAGGAGCCAAACAAGAGCATGAACCCAGACGAAGCTATTGCTTACGGTGCTGCTTTCCAAGCCTCTATCTTGACTAGAAATGGTGGAAATGCAATAGAAGAGAGATAACTTAATCTCAAAAAGTTTTCCCAGTCTTGGAAACAGTTACTTCGACTTGACTCAAGTATGGAAACCATCACATCTCAGAGAAAGTGTGCAGACTACCACTTTTTATTGATGATTCGATATTTTTCCCGATTTTTAGTCATTTTTTTGTCCAATATTTATTTTTTTTGTTTGCTAAGACAAGTAGTTAAAAAAACTGCAATAAAAAGTATATGAAAAAACAAACTATAATTTACTACAATAAAATGGTTAAATTATAATTAGGTAGAACAGCTTATAATAAAATAAAGTTAAAATAATTAAATCATCATTTTAAAAACAAGCACATGCAAACAGCTTTTTGAAAGAAGAATACTCGGGTTAACAAGCCCGTGCATTCACTTGTTAAAGTTGAATATACTGTTAACGACATATTATCATGTTTATAAAAAGGATAAAAGTTTATTTTACAATAAAAATGGTATAATAACCCCCAATTTAGTTTTTTTGTCGCTAAAAGTGTTGGTGTTCGTTCAAACAGTTCAGATTCAATAAAACATAAAAATAACCAAACCACAAAGAAAAAAAATCAGTTATAAGCCATCAAATCCCTTGAAAGCTTATTCGGGTATTCAATACGATCACCTTTATTGAATGCTGAGTAGGTCTTGTACCCATTGAGAGCCGCAATATCGATCATGTCGTACAAGACCCGAATGTTCCATCTGTAGGTTTTGCGTCTACAGCTGTAATACCTGACCATCTGATCGGCGGTATCAACCCACCCATCTTGTGGTTGTAATCAATGATGGGCTGGGGTTTGTGGACAACTTGTTGCTTGCCCAATTATAGACGGTGGTCTCCACTGCGACAACATTATCCTTGTAATGGCAGGTGGTAAGCAGTGACACCAACTTTTTCTTCTCGTTGTAGTAAGAGACAAGTTTGCTCTTGCCCTTTGAGAAGAAGGTGGTGGTGTCGCTGCTTCTCTTCTCTACATCCTTGGCTTTGGCGGGCACTTCTTTCTTGTTCATCCTCATGGTGCCTAGAAGTTAACAACCAAAGGCAGCAAGGTTGTGCGACATCTTCAAAGTACAGAAAAAGTTGTCGCACACCACGGTCGTCTTGAAGCCGCGACAGAGCATGGGGAGTACCATGTCACGGGTTACTCTGAAACCTTGGTTTTCTTCTCTTCCCCCACATTTACCACAATACATCTGAAAGTTTAACACCATACCAGTTTCGCTGTCAACAGACATCTAAAAGTTATTTTTAAAACATAACATAAAACATATACAAAACAACAAAAAGTCACTTAAAACATTCAAATATAAAATTCAAACGATAATAGAAACAAGTTGTCATTTTATGCTTCATAACTGAAACACATTATATAATAATAGAACAAACCCAGAATTTGATCCCGTAGAGGCCAGGTTTCGACTTGATAAACACCTTGGCCCATATCTTGCCTTTGAACGAGCAGAAATGCTCGTAAACCCAAACAAAATTGCTAGGGGTGTAGTATTTCTGGTTAACGAGGTTGAAGATGAACTTGTCCATGATCATACCAATTAAAGCGAATCTGTCACTTTCGTTTGGGGTGGGTGCTGGGGTAACCAGATAGTTTTCCTTGAGATCGATCCCCCTCTTCACCCTGACGCTCTTTTTCAGCTGCTTTTCGGAGAGTTCTCAGAATTTCTCGTCATCAAATTAAAGGCTGTTGAGATACTCTTCGTCTTCGTCTTCTTCTTCTTCATCGCCTTCTTCACTTGCAGCACCTTCGACACAATTGGCATCTTCATCCTCTTCATTTTTGTCATCTGGGGAGGCTGTGGCATTTAGACTGCTCCTGGAGCATCAACATCATATGTCTCAATATTGGCAGTAATGAATATGAACATGTTCCTCGACATGGCTGTTCTATAAATAGCTTTTCCATCTTCCATGGACCAAAGCTCTTCAATGGGGTTTATGGTGTCGTGGTAGGCTCCCATGTAAAGAAATATCCCTACAAACCTGTAAATGTGTTTGGGCAAAAGCTTATCCTTTATTTTATGTTTCTTCGCTATTTTGTTGTTTGAAAAAGTCAATATGTTATAGAAAGTTTCTTCAGTCGAAAACAACTGAAAACACTCAACGTCAGTCAAAACAATCACCGCGGGATCGAACTTGCTTGTTATTTCTGCACTGGCTACCTTCTTCCTAGTCTTTCTCTGGGGTGCGGGTCCTTCAACAAACCATTCTTAGTCGCCTAAGATATCTTTCTCAGCCATTCGAATGTTTTTCCAATTGGATTAAAAAGTTTCGATAAAATCAACAATCAATAATAATAATCAAAATTATAATAATTAATTTGAAAAATTGTTCATTGTCTCCCAAAAGGGGAATAACTTGTACTCAAAATTTTAGTAAGAGTAAAATACCCTCTATAAAATTCTGCACAATGCAACTAATGCCATCACTAAAAAAATCTATTGTCTGACTTTTTATTGTTTTTCAAAAATCAATGTTTTCGCTTCTTGCTATAACCGAATGCTTTTAACTGAAATAACATGATAGTGAAAATGTATAATTACACACAAAACTCGAAACCCCACATTACCAAGTTTCATGTTCAGAATATTAAATATAGCACAAAAACTAACCAAAAAATGAGAATGACATGTTTTGTTGCCTATTGATTTTTAATTTTAAAAATCAGTGTTTTTTGAGCAAGAAAAACAAGACGACTTGTCATCATTTTATGAACTTTTGCTCGTTTTTTACACTTTTTTGTTGTAATGTCCCGATAAAATGTAGTATCATGTCGGTAAAAAACACAATAAAAAAAAGAAAACCAAATCAAAACCATATTTTAGATGTGGTTGGAAACTATAATCATCCTATTCTGCTTGAATTGTTTGTCATGTGTTGCCCCTAAAGAGCACCCAGTCTTGTTTATTGAATCCACCAAAGAACCCAAAGGCCGACAAAAAAAGATAACACAAATCTAGACTTTAAATACACCAGCTCTGTACGTTACTATCCAAAGCCATCCTTTCATTGTACGCCTCAGGTCGAACAACGGTTTGTTTATTACTATTGTTACTGGTGTCTCACACACAGTCCCAATCCATGAAAATTACTCACGCAAGCCAGCCTCAGAATTGATCTCGCTGGTAGTGATTTGACCGACTACTTGATGAAGATCTTGACTGAAAGAGGCTACCCATTTACCACAAACACCTAAAGTTAAATCAAGGAAAAGCTCTGTAACTTCTCTCTTGAATTCAACGAGGAAATGCAAAAGGCCAGCTTACCACTACTTCAAATGGAATTTCAACTGAAACTTACTTTAAAAAAGTATGCCAAATTTTCCGCAGTTGTTTGGTGAATAGTAATGATTGTGGAGGTGCTGGTTACGTCTGTACAAAGGTAAAATCGTGTGTTCTTGGTGCTAATCAGACTCTGGTTTCATATATTTATTAACTATATTATTTATTATTTTTCTGGTTATATTCTAATTATTTTGATAATAAAAATATTTGAATCTATAGT
>NW_004191636.1:121712-125723 GCF_000330505.1 Entamoeba invadens IP1
ACTAGGTTAAATATTTTTTACTTACAAAATTGATTTGGATCGTTTTTTTGTGTAAATACTTAACACGTTCGCTGTTTCCCCTTTTATTTTTTTTAAAGAGCATAAAAAAATGTCAATTTTGATTTTTCTTTAAAAAAAATCATTGTAAACCCGTTTCATTTTTTTTCTGAAGATTTTTTGCCACACAATATCTTTTTTAAAAATATTATAACAACAGAGACACAATCCTCAAGATTTGAACAAAAATTATAACGAAAAGATTAATTGATTGCAATTTTTGGAATTAACCCAAATTGTTAGCACTTTTCCCGTCGTCAATATTTTTATTCCGATAAAACACAAACCATCATTTTTCTCTTTATAGTACACGACTGTAATTCTTTCTCATGTTTTTAATGTTTATCGACAATTCAAGACAATTCGATAGGTTCCGACAGTGGTTAAACAACATTTTTGAATTTTAGTTCTTATTTCATGTTGTTGTAATATGAAAAAAATACGAATCCATCAATATCGACAAGCACTCTTTCGTCGCTCGACAAATTTTTGTCATCATCGTGATCTATATATCTTTTTTTACATTTTTTTTGTTTTTAATTAATATTATAATTATTATATAAATAATAATATCTTTATGATTTTGTGTTGAAACCGACTGATTTGACCTAAATTCAAATCAAAATTATGTGTTATACCTCTTCTCAGCTACTGTTTGTACGCCCGTGGAAACCAATTTTTTGTCCGTACTGGGTAGACGCAGATGTCATTTTCCCGCAAGCGGGTGATCCGCGACTGGGGAAGATAAAACGTGGATAAAACGGGTGCACAAACAAATTCTTTGAGTGTGTCTTTTTGAGCCTTCTTTATAATGCTCCATATTACTCGGTTTACACTAACCCAAGGTAAACCTGTTCGACACTGATTTAATTGAAACCATACCAATATTTATTTTATTATTTTTATACTATTATTATAATTTATATATGATATCAAAATATAAATTTGTTTATTAATTTTTTATTAATTATATTTCACAATGATAAAGGGCAATTAAGTCTTTTATGTAAAAAGTTAATGGAAATAAAAATACACAAAAAATAAAACTTGTTAATAAAATATCAAAATTTCTGCAATTTTGGGAATTATACCTAAAAAATATTGAATAAATGTCTAACTATGAATAAAACCTCTCAAGAGCCGGCATTTTTTAAACTAAAACTAAAAATAAAGTTCTCTATCGAGCGGTAATTAAGGTTTGATTTTCTTAAAATGCCCGCTATTGAGAGAAAAAAATACCACACCCTTTATCCCTTGGGAGGTTTTACTGAATTATTAAAAAACATTGTAATATTCACTCCAAAATATTTAATCCAAATTATTTTGTCACCCAATCGTTAAAGGTTTTGAAGACCAATGACAATTTTATTAGAATTATATGAAATCATTCAAAATGATTCGAAACAAAACCACAAAAATAGAATTCCAATTGAAAAGTTCTTGAAAACCTGAAAAAAAAGAAAAAATTTATTTAATTATTTTTTTATTAACACGTTGGAGTTTATTTTGTGTTTTTTTCCCAGAATTTTTTTTTCATTGAAACACAACATACTATTTTGCCGAACTACCAAAACAAAATTTTTTAAATAACAATTTCACTGAATAATCTCCAAAATTCAAAACGATAATATCTGATCGAGTCCTTGATGGAAAAGACGCCTTTGATTATAAAAACTAAAGGTTTAAACAAAAACAGTTCGTTTTTAAAATTTTTTATATCGATATCAAATTGAGTAATATGTTTAACGTTGAATATTATGATAAAGATACTTAATTTTAGGGATGGTTGTCGAAGTTAATCTTGTTAGAAAAAACAGACGTACTAATATCTACAATTGAAAGCATGTATATTTATAATATAAACACTCTATGAATTTGTGTGAATCAAGTTGATGAAATGTCACTTCAAATGGCGACAAAAACGCTTATTACAAACGTTCTTCATTTTAGCAAATTACCACAAATTATAAAACACTTGGAAATGGTACAAAATAACAATAATTCGAATATCTTAGTGATTTTTGTTATCGTTTGAATATTAATTTTACTAAAATCACAAGGATAAAAATCCACAAAGGAGCTCAAACAGGTTTTTCCTCTTTTTTAATTTTTTACACTCAGCAAAAAAAACATCAACTTTTTTATTTTTTTTCATATAAAACCGAAAAAAGGAAGCTCCAACGTGTTAAAAAGGGACAAAGGTAGTTAATTTTGATAAATATAATTTTGAAACTATAATTTTTAAAAAATCTATTTAAAGGTCAATAAAAACATAAAATTAAAATAATAATATAAATTATCGTTTTTTATTTTAAATGATTATAAATTGAATAATTATAAATTTCTATTTCAAAAATAAACAAAAACACCTCAATTTGTTCACTTAAAAAAATGTGGAAGTCTAAAACGCAGCACTTGTTATGGTTTGTCTGAAACTTGTTTTGTTAAAGAATTTTTCCTTTGTTTTTTCCTTTGTTTCATTTCTTTTCTGCTCTTTTTCAACTCCAATTGTTTTGGTGTTAAAATGGTCTTTCTCTTTTCCCTTCTCAATGGAAATGGTTCAACAACGAAAGATTGAAAGATTTTAACAAATGATGATTTTTCAATGATTCCGTGACACTTTAAAGGATTGACACTGTTGTTAATTCATTAAACTCTGGCATTTTAACCATATACATCGTGAATATATATTGAAATACAGTTTTTAAACTGATTTTTAGTATTTTAATTGCTTTTTTATGTTGATTGCCTGTGGTTGTTTCATCAAGGGTTCCCTTCTCTTCTTCTTTCATTGTTTTCAAAGATTGAATAATATCAAAAATAGAAAGTTGTAGTTTTCTTTTATTATCTTCAAAGTAGTTAATTGAAAAACCCCTTCTAATACTTTTATGGTTAAAGAAATTATATTTTATAGTTTTTTACTCAAATTAACTACTTCTGTCCCAAATTAACCCCCTTTATCACCCGACTATATCAGTATTTTTTGATATTTATAAATTTACTATATTATTATTATAAAATATGGTATATTATGGTTGATTCAACATCGCAAAAAGAATCGGTTTTGTACCATCTTATTTTTTAATTGATATTTTCTAAGTAAAAATGATGTTTTTGTTGTTTTCATTACCACCAAGCACATTTGTTTAATTGTTATCAATGTGTTAGTTGAATTATCAATGTAGTTTTTTAGTATTTTTATTGTTAAAATATAGTTTCTAATAAATTTTTGAACCTTTGGCTGTTTATTATTAAAAAATATAACGGAAACAAATAAGATAAAAAATGAATAAAACTGGCAGTAAAATGTATTGGAGTTGAATTTAAATCCGTTAAAATACTTGGTGGTATATCACTTTAATAAAAATTAAAATATTATAACATTCTATACAAAGCTATCAATTATTCTAATAAAAACCCTGAAAATAAAACAGACTTATCATTAGGAAAAATAAGTGAATAACAGAGCCAACAAAACAATTAAAGTTTTACCTTGATTTTAGAGAACTTAAAGGTTATCTTTGAACTGAAAAACATAAGATGTTTGTTCTTTGTATTAAATTGAATTGGATTGAATTAAATTGAAAATATCAATAAACAAACTAGAGGCGGCTCCGTGCCGCTACAACCAAACGTAACGCCTTCTACATTTCCACCACAGCACGTGGAAACCAGCCAACTATTGCCGATTGAACGGTCTCAACTCGAGATCGTCATTTTGGCATGGTTTCCGGGGTGTTCGTTGATCACGACAAAAAACGTGGAGATCTTGTAATTAACTGAATTTATTGATTTTATGTTCTTTTTGATTTGGAAAAAGAAAAACATAATATAAAAAAGAAAATGTTATTAGTATAGTTATTGGTGTTCTATTTTAATATTTACATATTTTGTAGAATATTTAGCCGTTATTTAGAAGATTCTGAGGTGAACAACGTTTGGGGAATGAACAAA